>NW_027210806.1:402500-655912 GCF_029030835.1 Brachyistius frenatus | reverse complement strand
TGATTGAAAACTCACACATCAACATCTACATGACAGAGCCACGTTTATTTAATCTGTGACAGCAGTGAATACTCAGTATTCATGAAATCGTAGCTGCACTCACAGGTGTGTGTTTATGAAATCATTCAGAGACAGAAATTTGGATTATTTGGGGACTTTATTGAGAATCAAAACACGTAAAAATAGATTGAAACGTTAATACAACTTAATTAAATCTACATAACCCCAAACACAAAGTGATTGGAGCACCTCTCTTTTCATTTCTAAATGCTTACATGACAGAAAACCCCTTCGTCCCTAAAAACAACCAAATATCACACCACCCTTCATTATATCAGCTAAACTTAAACTGTAGTGTCAAATGAAGAATAATAAAGTAACTTGCATCAAAAACCCTTGAAGACATAAATTATTTGCTCAAACCTTCTTACAATCAAAACAAAACCTTTAACGTTTTATCAGCTCAACAAAAATATATAAGCAGAATATTTACAACTAGAAAACCACATTTTAACTGGTTCTTAAATTTTGTGTCCGTGCGCATTGATGCAACCTCATATTGTAATTTCATGTTTTTACTGTTATTTTCTGGGAATTAAATGAACAAATGATGTCATCATAACCGACTAATTAGCATCAAGCACCACAGTGATGCAAAACTCCCTTCATCCATTTCCTGTCCTGTTGTTCAGCGGAGTTAAAGAGGACTGGAGTCAGTCGCAGCTTTATCATCAGGAGCACACTATTATAATTTTATGAATGGTATCTAAAAAAAACAAAAACTAAACTCCTTACAGCAGATTCAGATCTCCGCTGCCCGAGTGTTGACGACAACCAAAGGATAAAACACATCCTTTAATGTTTATTCACCTATCAATGCTTCAAGCACGTCTTGTCCACTTGTCTGACGTGCTTCTAGTCTATAAAATAAATGATCTCTCAGGTCCTCTGGCAATTTGTTTTTTTAGTTGTTTCAAAGTCAAGACAATAACATTTGGTCAGACTGCTTTTAGTTTTTATGCTCCTGGAACAATCTGCCTGAGGACCTGACGATCTTATATGCTTTTGTATTTATTGTGTTATTGTGTTTTTTGTGTTTATTGACATGATGTCTATCTTTTATTGTTGTTAACAGTTTATTATCTTAAAAAAAGATAACCTCATCAGTTAGTCAGCCTTGATCAGGCCTGTAGAGCTGTTTACGTTTTTTGAAGACTCATCAGAGGATCTCGAGAATTTGTCAGAATCTAGAGAAAAAGAAATCGGACATCATTAAGGTGGAAGACAAAAATGCAAGACGACATGACGAGTTATGTCAAACAAACAGGTGGACAGCAGTATATGGACCAACTGTCACAGCCCAAACCTCAAGGCTTTAACGACCTCTGCAAAAATGTTACGAGCCTATGATTTAACTACCGACTAACATATATATATATATACAGTGGGTATGGAAAGTATTCAGACCCCTTTAAATGTTTCACTCTTTGTTTCATTGCAGCCATTTGCTAAAATCAAAAAAGTTCATGTTATTTCTCATTAATGTACACTCAGCACCCCATCTTGACAGAAAAAAACAGAAATGTAGAAATTTGTGCAAATTTATTAAAAAAAGAAAAACTGAAATATCACATGGTCATAAGTATTCAGACCCTTTGCTCAGTATTGAGTAGAAACACCCTTTTGAGCTCGTACAGCCATGAGTCTTTTTGGGAATGATGCAACAAGCTTTTCACACCTGGATTTGGGGATCCTCTGCCATTCTTCCTTGCAGATCCTCTCCAGTTCCGTCAGGTTGGATGGTGAACGTTGGTGGACAGCCATTTTCAGGTCTCTCCAGAGATGCTCCATTGGGTTTAGGTCAGGGCTCTGGCTGGGCCAGTCAAGAATGGTCACAGAGTTGTTCCGAAGCCACTCCTTTGTTATTTTAGCTGTGTGCTTAGGGTCATTGTCTTGTTGGAAGGTGAACCTTCGGCCCAGTCTGAGGTCCAGAGCACTCTGGAAGAGGTTTTCTTCCAGGATATCTCTGTACTTGGCCGCATTCATCTTTCCTTCAATTGCAACCAGTCGTCCCGTCCCTGCAGCTGAAAAACACCCCCATACCATGATGCTGCCACCACCATGTTTCACTGTTGGGATTGTATTGGGCAGGTGATGAGCAGTGCCTGGTTTTCTCCACACATACCGCTTAGAATTAACGCCAAAAAGTTCAATCTTGGTCTCATCAGACCAGAGAATCTTATTTCTCATAGTCTGGGAGTCCTTCATGTGTTTTTTGGCAAACTCTATGCGGGCTTTCATATGTCTTGCACTGAGGAGAGGCTTCCGTCGGGCCACTCTGCCATAAAGCCCCGACTGGTGGAGGGCTGCAGTGATAGTTGACTTTGTGGAACTTTCTCCCATCTCCCTACTGCATCTCTGGAGCTCAGCCACAGTGATCTTTGGGTTCTTCTTTACCTCTCTCACCAAGGCTCTTCTCCCACGATTGCTCCGTTTGGCTGGACGGCCAGGTCTAGGAAGAGTTCTGGTCTTCGATCTCATGATTCTCATTTGCTCTGACATGCACTGTGAGCTGTAAGGTCTTATATAGACAGGTGTGTGCCTTTCCTAATCAAGTCCAATCAGTTTAATTAAACACAGCTGGACTCCAATAAAGGAGTAGAACCATCTCAAGGAGGATCAGAAGAAATGGACAGCAAGTGAGTTAAATATGAGTGTCACAGCAAAGGGTCTGAATACTTATGACCATGTGATATTTCAGTTTTTCTTTTTTAATAAATTTGCACAAATTTCTACATTTCTGTTTTTTTCTGTCAAGATGGGGTGCTGAGTGTACATTAATGAGAAATAAAATGAACTTTTTTGATTTTAGCAAATGGCTGCAATGAAACAAAGAGTGAAAAATTAAAAGGGGTCTGAATACTTTCCGTACCCACTGTATATAAATATAGATACTGTATATATATACCAAATATAAGTAGGAAAGATGGTATCACTTTCACTGGTTTCAGTTCAAAAACATCTATATCAAAATAGAAATGGGTGAAACTATGGGATGAAAGACTAAAAATTTGAAACTGCTCAAAGTGGGCAGAATGAGGTTTTCTTTAAAAGCATGAAGTACCACACAAAGATGGCTAGATGCATTGCACATGATGTGTCAGACCGAGTTAGTACAGAACAGTTAGTTATCGGTCATCGACGTCCTGGAGAAGAATCTTCAGAAGAACAAAATACAAAATGATCTCAACAATTGTCAAATAAAGGAGGATGGATATGATTTAGCCACGAAACATTTATGAACAGACAGACACACAGAGAGATAAAAACATAGATATGAACCTGTGCTCCATGAACTTTCTGGAGGAGATGTAAAATGAACAAACTAAATCACAACAGGGGTTCAGTTACCAACTGAGCTGCTCCAGTGTGACTGTTACTGCCATTTCCATAACTTTCTCTACAAATGTTGGTACTCTGTAATATTACCAATCATGCAATTCAAGACAACACTTTGCCTCAGCTACATTTCAGGGAGAAAGATTACACCATCATCGTCGTCTTCAGGGATTTGGTGAAGGTCATGAGCCCGAATTAACACTCAATGGAAGCCGCCTTTGATGAAAAACAGCTCAGCTCAAAAAATATGACAAATAAAAGACAAATAAAAAAGGTTTTACTTACCAGGCAGATAAGGTTTGGCTGCTAAAAACAAATAAAGGAAAACATTTCAGTTGTCATGGTTGTTATTGAAAGGATACTAATCCCTTTTCCCTGAATTATTTGATCTGGTTTAAAATCCCTCCTACATTTGACATGTCATATTATCATGAAACTGTGTGTCTAAACTTTAGTTTCTGTTTTGGTCTCTCACCCGTCTTCTTCTTGTAAACAAGGAATCCAATCGCAGCGAGAACAACAACGAGAACAACAACGAGAACAACCGCTGCGATGACGGTGATGATGATGATGTGATTCCCTGCTGATGAAACAACAACAAACAAATCACCACCGGAAGAAACAAAGCAGGTTATAAGAAAGGAACCTTCACGTGATAATCAGGGAACAACATGTTTGTCCTGCTTGATTTCATTCATCTGAACATAATTCCTGCGTCTGTGCCGACGTCTCCTCGATTCGTTTTGTTGGACCTCATTTGTGTACCGTGTTATAATAGATATATAAAGATATAATTCTTTAATTGTGTTGAAACATGGTCTGAAAAAAAGTCTTAAAATTTGTGTTTAAAAGCACTTAATTTAGTTTTCATTGTTGACGTTGTTCTGTATTAATTAAATGTGATTAAAGACAGGAATGTGTCACATAATGATCCCAAACTGGCAAACAAAGGATTTAGGCCTTCAAATTTAATTTAAATAAAACTGTAACAGTAAACTAAATGTGTTTCCCACATTCATCCCTTCTGATTGAAGTCTTACCTTCATTGGTCCTGATCACTGCTTTGTCCAGTTTGGTGATTTGGTGCTCGTCAACTCCAGAGAGCTGAAACACACACTCGTACCTCTTCCAGTCTTCAGGTGGGACAGATGTGAGATCCAGGTCGACACTCTTCTGGAAGGTGCCATCGTTGTTGTAGAGGATCTCTCCCTCGTCGACGCCCTCATGAAACTCCTCTCCGTCTTTCCTCCAGAACATCATGGCTCTGTCAGGGTGGAAACCTGTAGCGTGGCAGGTGACTGGAGAGGAGGAAGTCTTCTGGAGGAGAGACACTGAGGGAAGCTCTGCAGAGACAACAGACAGTTTATAGTTATATTATTATGAAGTAAATATGGATGTTACTGTTTCTGTTTGATTTAATGGAGTTTGAAGACTGTAGTTACGCATATTATTACATTTAATGTACCAAATAAAAGGGAATGATGATACAGAAGAGAAGGAAAGACGTAGAAAGAGACATGAGGGAGTGAGACAGGTTAGAAAGGACAGACAGAAAGACACAACTGGAGGAAAACAGTGGTCATAAATATGAAAGAGAGAGAGAGAAAATGTGGTGAAAAGGAGAGCGAGGCAAAGAGGAGAGAGAGAAAAGCACAGGAAGAGTAAATGGATGTAAACGGAGACACAGAGGGTCTTTGTATGTTGGTTCATGTTTACTGTGATGTTACTGCTGGTTAGAAACAGAAGGAGGCAAATGAAGACTGTTGTGTTCATGAAGCTGCAGCAGGTCATGTGATTCTACCTGTTCTCATCAGAGAGCTTCTTCCATAGTTCACATACTTCTTCAGTGACTCAGGACAACGCTGGGTGAGGTAGTTCTTGTTCTGTGCGATCCAAGCTTTGTTGTGATCCAACTTGTGTTTGGTGATGAAAGCCTGTTGTTGTGGAGCGATCCATGTCTCTGTCTTCAGGTCAAAGAATATGAAGTCTTCTCCATCATAACCGTACTGATCAAATCCATTAACCTCTCCAGTCTCATCATCCCATTCACAGCCGGATATGTACTGGAAAATGTGGACACCTGAGACAGACAGAGACAGAGACAGAGACAGCATTAAACCAGAGTGAGATCACAGCACAGTCAGTTGTTATTAGTTAATATCATCGTCAGCACAAAGACACACTGATCCACAGACAACAAAATCAACACTTCCTGTTGTTAATGAGTCAACGGAGGAAACAACCATCATCTGAACAGTGTGGACATCATAGAGAGAGACAGAGAGACAGGGAGACAGGGAGACAGGGAGACAGAGAGACAGGGAAACAGGGAGACTGAGACAGGGAAACAGGGAGACAGAGAGACAGGGCGATAGAGACACATGTTAACACAGTCCATATCCTCTCTATCACCCACTCACACACACACACACACACACACACACACACACACACACACACACACACACACACACACACTCACTCACACACACACACACACACACACACACACACACACACACACACACACACACACACACACACACACACACACACACACACACACACACACACACACACACACACACACACACACACACACACACACACACACACACACACACACACACACACACACTGAGGTGGAGTCCTGACCAGCAGACAGATTAAACCTGATCCTGGATTTCACATCACATCCTCTGAAAGTCTGCAGCCAGTGGATCAGTCCAACAACGTCCTCTTCCTGTGAGACACTACAGACCAGATGCTCCTGAGGTTTTTCTACAAGCTTCCACTGAAGGAGAGTTTGAGTCCAGGATGAATCACTAGACTCCACCTGCTCAGCCAGGACAGTGAGTCCTGTTCAGCAGTGTTACTACAACTGCTCACAATAAACCAGAGACCAGCAGGACCACTGTGGAGACTGGGAGGCAGTCTGTGTCCTCATCTCATCTCTAGTCCGACTATATTTAGGACTGGAACACATTATTCTCATCATTATCAATTCATACACTGACACTGACACACTGTGGTCAAATAAAGTTAATCCAATCAAAACTGGAGTTCTGCTTTAAATTTCTTGAGTCGTGCAGTTAAATCTTTTAAATCTGTGATCTGAATGAAACATTTTCAACGTGTGTTCACACATGTGTTACTACAACACAACATAAATATCAATTACTAACAACCCACTAAAAATTAACAACATAAAACAGTAAAATGTGAAACATGAACAAACCTCCAGTTTGGTTGAAGCGCTGCTTTGCAGTCTCAATGTTGCCTTTGAAGGCCTCCTGGGCACCCAGACAGTTACCAGTCTCCCTCTCCCAGTACTGTGGATCCTCGTCTTCAGCTCCCTTCATCCAGTCCTGTTTGGGTACGTTTCTCTTGGTGATGCTGTCACAGTGGCTTATCTGAGCATCATCAACCAAACCGACGGACACATACTCTGGGAAGTTTGGAACTCCAGAAGATGCCGTGTAGAAATACTTCAGAGAGTGAATCACTGTAAGAAATAGATCGTGTTGTCAGTTCAGATTTAATAATCACAACTTTATAAAACACAGAACAACATTATATTCTGTCACACACAATCAACAAGAAGCTACATTAAATAAAATGATGTGTAGCCTACACACAAGGCAAGTGTGTGTGTGTGTGTGTGTGTGTGTGTGTGTGTGTGTGTGTGTGTGTGTGTGTGTGTGTGTGTGTGTGTGTGTGACCAATTCATCATCTAGCAATACCAAGCAGCACGTGACTACACATACAGTAAATGTAGTTATTTTCAGTGTCATACTTGAACTCAATTAATAAAACAAAGTGTGGGATAGTCTGTGGAATGGGTTATGTATTAAATGTTTTATAATAAAAGAATAGAGCTCAAACATGTATGCCTACTATGATTTAAGTTGAATATTCATCATTATGTATTGTCTACTATCTGTGTGTGCATATATGGCCAAATTCGTGAGTACAGTATTGACAATAGAGGATTAATATATAAAGCAGGAAGAAACGTCTTCGAAAACAACCATAAACGTGTTGCTGTAGATACAAATGTTTAATCCAACACCCAAACGGCAGTTTTATGTGGTACATTTCTAAAAAAATTACAGTCAAGATTAGCCTACTATATCGGCGTTTTCTTTTTCCCATCTTTGTCATTAGTTTGAAATATTTGACGCGACAGCGAGCGCAGATCTTTTTCGGCTGGAGGTGTTTGAGCGCGAGTCGCACAATATATTTAATTTGGACAAACACGATCTGTTTAAATCCCTCGTTAGGATGTTTTTTTTGTCATGATATTTTATTTATTCATTTGTAGGCTATATTTTGCGCTGTGAAGTTATGCTGCCATGTATAATAAAAATTTAAACAAAAAAAAAAAAAAAAACGTTCGTCCTTAAAAAAGAAAAAAAATACAATTCTCAATACCAAGTTAACCTTCTTGTTAAAAGAGTGCGTGAAATTATTAGGAATCAGTCAAAGCAGTGAGTATCAGACTGTTAAACGAACTTCAACATCATACAGGGCTTCACACGAAGACACGGAGTTTTCTATTTCACAATGACTTCAAATATGAACTTTATAACTCACCTGCTGTTGTTGTGTTTATTTCCAGGAGAAGCAGGAAAATGAAGGACTTCATTGTGGTATTTTGGGTCTATATTTTAAATTTCTCCTTTACTGACATGTCTCCCCTGTTCCGACCAAAAGACTGAAAACACGAGGTCTAACCTTCAGCCTCCCGTCAGAGCCAATAGGAATTCACTTTGAGTGAAACGTCACCTAAATCCGGGTAAAACCAACACACACAGGTTATAAACGAAACTGAAATATCCATTCTGCTAGAATTCACACCTGTGCTGCTCAGACCTTTGTTAATATACAGAAGTGTATTGATTTCTGAGCTACAGATCAGCACTCTGAAGATTGAAGGGATCCAGTAATATTTTGGTTTTTGACTGATGTCTGACTGAAAACAGTTCTTATCACAAATATCAACAATTACAAATGTTTTAAAGGTCTCTGTTTCCTTCTCCTCTTTTCTATGTAAATTCATATCTGGAGAGCCAGTGATGTCTGTGACAAATTTTAATAAAGCAAATGAACATCTCCACTTTGCCAGATTGCCGCAAATGAGGTATTTTCTACATCAGAATAAAGAGTGAAAACTAAACTAAACAACTAACTAAACACAGCTTTGACTGCAGTGTGTTTATTTTATTTTTTTAGATTACAGGGTGTAAAATGTACAAGGGCTAAGCAATATATCACTATTGTATCATATCATGATATGAGATTTGAAATCGTGTTAGATTTAGGATATTGTAGTGTCGTGATAGGTTATTAATATTGTGTTTTCCTGTTTTTTAAAGGCTCTATTTCAGTCGAGGGATGTAATTTTCTGAACATACCAGACTGTTCTCGTTGGTCTATTATTTGCCTTTACCATCTTATTCACTACATCCACATTACTGATGATTATTTATTAAAACAATCTTTGTGTAAATATTTTGTGAAAGCACAAAAAATATTGCGATATATGATTTTGTTAACATCAACCAGCCTCAAAATCCACTGTAAAATACAGCATAGGTCTGCAGGAGACAGCTGCTGTGTTGTTGTGATGCTTTTCAACTTAGACGCACACTCTCACAGACTGTCACTGAGTCACAACCTTTACTGTGGAAACACCTGTGCAGCCATTTTGTGTCTTCTTTGTTATGTTGAAATGGCACACACATAAATATACCTGTCAGTCACTTGGCATTTGATTCAGCAAATAGTATTCTATTCTAATAGATAGATAGATAGATAGATAGATAGATAGATAGTTTATTAATCCCTCAAAGGGAATTTTTCTTTTAAGTTACAGCAGCAGTGTTGTGTTAGAGCTCCACCACTGGGCCGAAAGCAGCACATCTCTCTGTGCTGCTTTCTGGGAAATCACATGACAAGTCGGAGTTAGGTTTCGTTTTTGTGTTTGTGACACAGATCTGGTATGATTTGCAAATGTTTCGTCCCAACAGGCCTTCTTGTCCTTCTTGTGTTGCCACATTCATCCTCAATTAGAAAAACAATCACAGAAGAAGATCAGTGTAACTTCAGTCATGTAAGGCTTGAAAGTCATAAATAAAGTGAACAGCTGGTTTTACATCTATAAAAACTGCTGAAATATCCCATTTGGTGAAATGAAAAACATCTGTAGGCTACTTAACGAACAGTAACCACATTTTCCAACCGCAGTCATGATAAAACTCAGTTGCAGGACATTGTTTGCAAAGGAACCGAATAATACAAATAATAATAATAATAATAATAATCCTTATCTGTATGGCACCTTTCATACAATAAAGAGTTTTACAACATGAGAATTACATGCAGTGTTCCACATAAAAACAGATATAAAGGAACAATTTAAAAGTACAGAAAATAAACGAGATGCATAAGAACAGATACAATGCATACAAATAAATACAAGTAGAGTTCAAATATCAAATAAACAATGTGCATTTTAAACCAAACCGAAGCACATCCTGACCAAGTCCTACCTGACTATTGTTTGGTAAAGGGCGCCATCTAGCGGTGAGTTTGAGGAACTTCTCATTGTACATGTTTAAACCAGGCCGACTGCATTCAAGTTCTGGTCAAAGGTTTGTCTTTTCAGCTTCTAGTCTTTCTTCCTTTTCTGATATAAAATGTACTTTTTGTGATGGCCTTGTGTAGTTGTATTGTATGTTGACATGTTGACCTGAATTAGTATTTCCCCCTGGCTGGCTGACAGACGTTGTACGTGAAAGTGAAACTAAAATCCAGCCCTGGACTTGCAGGGGAAAACCAGCCGTCAAATCGCCCTTTAGTACGTGTGAGAAAAGCAGAAAGAGTACCAGACAGCTGAGGGAAGACACACAGCCATGACAAACTTTTCTACAATTTATAAACTGATCCTGGTCGCTGTGATCTGCTTCATCGAAGGTAGGTAACGTGTTTTTCTCTGCTGCTCTGGCAAAATACACCAAACGGAAAATAGACTTTTTTTTTTGCATACAGTAATGTCCAAGTAACACCTTTTGAATATACGCACGAGTCATATATCCCTTTTGTAAATATAGCATAATGTGGTAATATATGATAGAGCAAAACAGCTGGAAGAAACGACGTTCAAAACGACGTTAACTGTAAACTATTAAAACATAGTAATATCTGTGTTGTGTGAGCCATTGGTATGCCGAGTTTCACATGAATCCTATATAGAAGGTAAAACGTCTTAATTAATGTTCCAGCTGAAAGTAAGTTTGCCTTTAACATTGATGGTGTTTAAAATTCTACATTTGTAAATGGGGTTTGGTGGGACGTGTTCAGTGAAGTGTTGTCGCCCTCTCGTGGCCAAAACGGTTATTACATCCAGCTCCAAGCCGAGCTGTGCTGTCTCCACTTTTGGTTATTGGATATACTGAATGCTATTAAGATTCGTGAAATACATGTATGCTTGAAAACATATAGGTAGAAAACAAAAAGGGAAATTTAGGATTATTTTTCTGAAAAAGATACTTTCTGCGCATTTTGTCAGAATTTTTGTTCAAGGTCCAAACACTGGCAGGTGAGGATGAGGCAGAAGGGGTGGAAACAATTTAGAGGAAAATTCACCTTTTTGGTTTCTTAAAGGGAATTAGTTTTACCAGGTTTTTTTTTTTTTTCTGGTTTATAATTCCTTCTTTATTTTGAATTTTTCATTTCTGCAAATGGCATATTTAACAGAACTACAGCAGGTTTATTCTCTAATAGGTCTTGGAAGGACACTATACAAATTAGCAAATGCATCATTTATTGGAAAGCATAGCGGGATTCCTTACAGAATACAAATATGACACATAATATAATCTTACTCTTATGTTCATGTTTTACAGTTGTTGTTTTTTTTTAAACTCATTCGTCAGTATCTTGTTAAATCTTGTCTGTCTGTAGCCTGCAGCAGCAGGACCAGCAGCAGCAGCAGCAGCCTGGTGTTGGAGTGCTGGTTTGTGCAGGACAAGGCGGGTCGAGGAGGCGGTTTAACCGGAGCTACGAGCCAGGAGAAATCTCTGCTTCACATCCAAGCAGATGCACACGGCCTCAGTTCAGAGTCCCGACCGGCTCCTTCCGACATCAACCCCGACAGAGTCTACTTCATTACCGGTGAGTTCAGCACGGTGACACTGAACAGCACATATAACCACAACATTTACCTCGACGTGTGAGAGGCAGTGTGCATTGTGCTTTGAGATGGGTTTTTTCATGCATCATGTGACAGCTAGTGGCGCAAATTGTTCCAACTCGCTGCCTCAATTAAAGGTAACTATAACCCAGCAGAGAAAAATGAGAGCTGAACAACAGCTCTCATTTTTAAAGTGATCATAATAACTGAGAATGATTGAATATTTTGAGCTTCTCTGTCTGATTTGGATGTATTCACACTTGTTATAACATTTTAAATATGATATTTAATACTCCAGTGTACATGGGGTAACAGGTTTATTTTTGCACATATCCTCTGCCTCCTTTGTTTTTACACTAAAGATGTAAACATGTATTCTGTGACCTGATAATTTTACCTCATTGACATTTGTTTGATCACTTTGTTAAATAAATTAATCAGAGATGTGAGGATCAATTCTGATGTATAAATCTAGAATATGTGTTCGCTGTATTGCTGCACAATCTGCTGTTTTCTATCGGCCTTTTTACAAAATTTATGGACTGAAACATCAGGTGTCTAACATTGCTTCCTGACATGTCTTCAGCTTCTTAATTTCTCCATTTTGTCGACACTTAAATATGAATTTGTCCGCAAGGCATTCTGTAATTAATCTTTCCAGTAAAAAAACCAAAAAACAAACATGTTGTGATTTCAATTTTATACCATTCACACCAGGTTTTATCCCTCCCACTCCCTGTTTTCTCAGACCCGGCTGCCACTCTGCGCCACCGCTCTCTCAACCCTCCCAGAGGTTCTATCCAGAAGCCCAGGTGTGAGATCAACCCCTTCCTGCCACAGCCCTCCACCCTCAAATGGGTTGCTGCGCTCACAGACTCCGCCCTCAGCCCCGTGTACCTGCAAGCCGACTGGTTTTCCACCACCTTTCAGGGCCTCAATAAACAGCTGGGCATTTCCACCATCACGCGTGCCCCAACGGGATCTAAGGAGCACGATGGTAATGATTTTACAGCACAGAAGACCAGCTGAGTCACCCAACACGTGGCTGCTGTCATTTAGAGCAGTGGTTCTCCATTTGTGGGGCCATTTTCAGCAGGTTGTGGATGTGTTAGGAGGGGGGGGGGGCATTTTTTAATTTTCAAGTCTGCAGAATTTCTAATGCTGATGCTTTTATTTTGAAGGATTTTTGATCCAGTGTGGCTCCAAAATTTCGAAGAACTTTGGAGGCAAAGGACAAATGTGGGTCCTGAGGCCAGTTGAGGTGTCGGTTTGACTCTCTCCTCCTCCCCTCTCTTGTTTCCTCAGTGATCCTGAGCGTGACCACTAAGACCGTCTCGGTACAGTCCAGACTCGGGGAACCGGTGCTGCTGGACTGCGGCTTCTGGGCCAACCCTTCATCGCCTCTGTCCGGGTCGGGTTTCGCCGTGGAGTGGCGGTACCAGTTCAGAGGTCACGGCCGGCTCGTCCTGGCCTACGACGGCAAGACGGACCGCATGGCCGACGCGCAGGAGGAAGGCGCCATGCTGGACTTCCAGGCTTTGCACGAGAAAGGAAACGCATCCCTGACCCTGCCGGAGGCCAAAGTGCGTCACTCCGGGACGTACATCTGTACGGTGTTCCTGCCGTACCTGCTGGTTCAGGTGGCGGTGGAGCTTGAGATTGTAGGTGAGGGAACAGGTTGTAGATTGGAGGCACTACCCAACGGTCCTAATCCTGTCTGCTTTTAAAAAACACTTTAATAAGCTGATTTTTATATTTAAAAAAATAGTTCCGTTCTTAATTCTGTTTCCTTTTCTTTCCTTTTTTTTTTTTACTCCTCTACCCAGAACCTCCATCTCTCTCCATCCACCCCTCCCCTCTGCCCCTCGTCGCTCCAGGTCAGACGTTGACTGTCCAGTGTGAGGCGTCCGGCTTCGCCCCCCTCTCCCTGGAGCTGAGCTGGGAGTTTAAGGGTGCCGATGGAAAGTCCAGGACCCTGGGATCGGGCAGCGCCACGGGCCACAGGCAGGCTTGGGACAGCACCTACAGCCAGAGCACCCGGCTGGAGATCGACACATCGAAGCTGGACCTGGGCCGAGGAGGGGAGGTCACCTGTGTGGCTGTCCATCCCGGAGGCACACGACGGGCCAGCACGACCCTCAGTGTCATCGGTGATGTGGAAAAAATTTAGTTAAAACTCAATTTAACTGCAACGCTGATAGAAAAATTTAACTTTTAGGATAACTCGGCTATGAAGTTTGCAAGGTTTCGCCAAATTTGTGTCTACTTGTACCTGGTTGATTGTCAGATGCAGTTAAGCTTTTTTTTCCCACAGAAATCATATCGCCCACCCCGAGTCTGACTTTTTTTCCCCCTGAGATTTTATTATTTTAACACACCGACTACATCTGGTGGAATATGTAACTCCTAAAGGTTGAATGTTGAAGGTCAAATTAATTATTTTTGTCCAAATTAACAAAATAAAACCATGCAAATCAGATGAATGAAAATTAGCAGGCTTTGAATTTAGTTTTTTTCTTTTCAGGATTCAGTACTCCCTCCGTCGAGGACTCGATGGCGATGGTCGGTGTGGCGCTCGTGCTCTACGGGCTCATCAAGTTTGTCTCGTGGACTTTCACCAGCTCAGGTAGCAAACAACTCAGAAACATCAAACACAAAATCTTTTCTTTTCTGACAGTGATGATATCAATTCTTGAATTTATTGATTATATGCTGCCAATTAATCATTTAAAGCTGCAAAAAGTTTAAAAAAAAAAACAACAACTTGACATTCATATTGAAATAAAATCAAATAGAAGTCACACTGAAACACATTTCTGGTAAGATATTTCATTTTTAATCAGACTTTTCTTTCTCTTTATGAAGGCTCGGACGAGGCCGATAAACCAGATAAGGTAACGCCACTTTTCTGGCCTTTTTTTAATGTGTTTCCATTAATGTTATATATTTGTTCACGTCTGTTTCATCATCGTGGAGCTGCTGCTTTGCGTTTCCTCTCAGTAATAATTTTCTCCGTCTTCCCGTCACAGAAAGAGAAATAAAGATGAAAGACAGGAACTGAGTGTGAACGGAACCACTAAACCTGTCAGTTTTGATATCTGGGATGGATTTCAGGAGCAGCTTACCGCCTTTTTTTTTTTTTTTTTACAGCATGCACTAGTGATAAATCTGAATAAATTTGAATGTTCTTTTTTTCCCCTTGAACTCATTCAGTTTCAGCTTATTTCTGGGTCAGCTGGTATTTTTTAAATATTTTGTTATTTAGGAATAGACGTGTTGCACTAGGGTGTCGTGATGAGACTTTAACTTTCCTCTGAAATGTGATATTGATGTATCATACTGGCCTCTTGTGTGTTCTTCTTACTGTATGTTGTCACAAACACTGGAAAAGTACCAGACACAGAGGAAGTTTGAAATGATGATGTGTTGAGTTATCAACTTCAATTTGGAGATGTTTATTATATATTAACTTTTACCTTTTAAGGGACCAAAAATGAGTCTTTCAAAAGTCCTATGAAAAGTATTTTTTTGTCACGATTATTATAAATTCAATATTTGAAAAAACTGTCAGTCAAAACCGAAACCCAAAATGTTATTTCTGTTAATACAGATAATCTGTGTGTGTACATTTTCATATTGTCGTTTTGTGTGTGTTTGTCTTCCCCGTGTGTTGGTAGGAGTGATGCGCTGTAATTTATACAGTCATTAAACTTGTATAGCAATGTGAAGGAAATATTTTTGTCTGAAGTGAAAAATTTGCATCATAATTACATATTTGAATTGAACTCAGAATTTAAAATGAAATAAAAACTTTTCTGAAAACATGTCGTCTGTGATTGCCAGATTATAAATAGTGCTCCTTTTAAACATGCTGGTGCTCCACATTGTCCAAAATAACCTGGAAATAGTTATATTTATGGTAAAAATGTGTTTGAGATTGGAAGCAACCCCCAAAGACTTATTAGTAATAATAATACATATATACATACATATGAGATTTAAAAATGGGTAAACTGGTAAAATCTCTCAGGGTATGAAAATAATTTTGTTTAAGATTCAGGATTTATTTAAATTTTAAAATTTAAATTTTTTTATTCTTTACGGTGATTTTACGTTGTTGTTTTATTTTGTCACGACGCTCAAGGAAACGGGATCTGGTTGCAGACAAAATGGTGGACCTCCGCTGCTGACAGGAAATCACATGACCTTAGCAGAGGAAGTGCTGAATTCGTCGTTGGTCAGTCGTCCAATGGCCAGCGAGGTTACTGGACGTCATCCGTGAACCAATCAGAGGCATTGATGCTAACGGGACTTTAGCGGGTATATTTACGCTCTCCAGTCGACAGCGTAGCTAAGTTGACGGAGCATTGTTTTGGTCAACAGAGACTCAGGTTTAAAAACACGATTCTCTCGGTTATCCGGGATTAGTTTGATGAGATCGACGAGTACTTAAAAAGAACATGTTGGGCTTCGTCCTGATTCGTTATCTCCTCACTTAGAATCACAATGCTAACTAGCGACGCGGTGCTAACGGAAGCTAACTGAGAGTTTAAACATGCATCGTGGCGGAGCGTTAACGTCCTTTGTTGTCACGTCAAACAGCTCGTAAACAAGAGGTCAGTATGTGCGAGCGTGTCGCGACGTCTGCAACCCCTCCTCACTTGTAGTCATCTTTTGTCAAACTTGCTGAATGTAACGTGTCGTGTTTTATTTGGCTGCGGCCACTGTTTAGTTTCACCGAGCTGTTCAGACATCAGACGGAAGTTAAAGCGCTTTCTGTGGATGAAGCATCAGATTCACGAGCTGAGCGTGTTTCTGTGCTCCTGCTGCGGCAAACGTGGGACGCAGAGCCGGGAGCCCGCTGTGGTGATGACGGCTGCCTCCAACGGCTACTTTCACCAGTGGTTCAACTGATCATCGATGATGGAAAAAAAAATAATGGAAATGCTGATTACAAGTTCCCAAAAGGAAAAGGAAGGATGTTGTGATCGCTTGCAGTCAATAATAGACTCTCAGACGTTCAGGTTTCTGTTCAGGGGATTATGAATAAATACATCAAAAATAAATTGCTGCTGCTGCTGTCACGAAAAAGATCAACTGGAATAAGAAAACATTCAATTATCCTGCTTGAAAACTGATTAAAAACCAGTTGCTGCAGATCAATCGACAAAATGTGACAAGCGTGTTGTTTCTGTTCATGCTTTTCTTTTGAGGAATTTACGAGTTCACCCTTGAGCGTTGAACTTCACGCTCTCTGGTGCCACACATCAAAAGCCGGCATCATATTGCCAGGTCAATTTATTTATTTAAAATATTTCTTACCAGATCTTCGATCGGACGCGATGTTTTTCTCTGACTTCAAAATATTGTTATTATTAGAAAAATAATTATAATCCGAGTGTTGTTATCGGCAACAATGTTGAAAAATATACAACAACAAAAAACCGGCGCTATTTGATCACTCCTCGGTTTATATTGAACTTCACTGACAAATATTATCTCTGGTTCTTTGTTTTTTTTGTTTTTTTTTCAGATGATTTAAAGTCTGCTTAGTTTCCGTTTTTGCAAATTAAAGTCGGACAGTTTAGATATGATGAACATGACATGGAAAAAAAAGTAAATAAATTGACAGTTGAGAACCACAATAGGATTTTTAATCTGTCATTGATGGTGTTCATCATCCAGTTTAAAGATTTCAATAAACAACTGCAGCTCTGGAGTTTGATATCATGACATCTTTTGGTTTCAGTTGCTTGTGTGACATCGCTGATCGACTTTACCTCCGTTTGTGTTTTTCTGCCGACAGAAAACAACCAACCTTTTGGATGGCGGTGGCTCCCGCCTCGATGGCAGATAAGATCATAGTCCTTGATGACGACGAAGAGGAGAGTCCTCAGCCCTCCTGCTCTGCCTCCGCCTCGTCCTCCGCGCCTCCAGCCAAAAATGTGTCGTCACTCAAAGCTCAGCAGGCGGCGCCCACCCACATCACCCAGTCGCCTTTCGCCTCAGCGAAGACGCCCACGCATGTTCTGCAGGCAGAGAATCAGAAGTTGTTCACCGAGGTGAGCTCGTATGAAAAGGCTCGGCATGCATGATGATGGTTCAACGTCAGACAGATGCACACGTCAGGTCCAAAGTCATTATTTAGAAAATAAGCCTCAAAAAGACATGTTTTTCTTTTTTTGGGGGAGGGGGGAGTTGTTTGATTGACAGGCCTGTGGTGCAGTCAGGTTACAGCTATCGGTGGGCGGGACGTAGCATCGTCAGGTTTCCAATCAGGTCAGTCAGATCCACCGGTGGCTCCTCCCCCAGCTCGTCCAAATATGGTCACTTCCTGTTCCAAGCCGCTCCCAACTGGCAAAGATGGCGCCGGCCAAAATCTGAACTGGAGGCTTCACAACGTTCACAAACAAACGGGTGCAGTGGTTAGCATTGTTGCCTCACAGCAAAAAGGTTCCGGGTTCGAATCCGGTCCTGGGCCTTTCTGTGCGGAGTTTCCATGTTCTCCCTGTTCTTGCGTGGGTTCTCTCCGGGTTCTCCGGCTTCCTCCCAACATCCAAAAATGGTGGTTCTAGAAGTTTCCCTCAGGTGTGACTGAGTGTGAATGGTCTTTGTTTCCGTCTGTCTCTCTGTGGCCCTGAGAGGGAGGCTGTAGCTCAGTCGGTAGACTGGGTTGAACACTAACCAGAAGGTTGGTGTTTCGGTCCCCAGCTCCTCCTGCCCACATGCCCAAGTGTCCTTGAGCAAGACACTGAACCCTAAGTTGCTCCCGAAGGTGTCCCATCGGTATGTTGTAAGTCGCTTTGGATAAAAGCGTCAGCTAAATGAAATGTAATGTGACGTTACCGCTGGTTACCGCTCGGTACAAATAGATATCTTTTTCGCGGAATATGTCTCATTCTCAATAACAAGCGACCGTTCCCTCTCCCACACACCACACACCATCTCTGGTTGTTGAAAGAGCATTTTCTGAATAGTTGATATCTCGGGTGGATCAAAAAAATGTCATTATATTGACATAATAATAAAACATAAAGGCTGTAAACTTCTCGTTGTTCCACCTTCGTCACCTCGTCTCCCTCCTTGTTGATCTTTTATCCTGCTTGGTCTGTTTTCTCTGCCCTCCAGTTTGTGGAGCACTGCTCCTCTCTCACCAAGGACTGCCCCGAGGTGTTGACCTTCCTGCAGACCAAGCACACCAAGGCCTGCCCGGACTACCTGTCGTCCGTGGAGTTCAGGAACACCCTGGGCCGCTGTCTGACCCGGGCTCAGGCCAACCTCTCCAAAACCTTCGTCTACATCAACGAACTGTGCACGGTGCTCAAGCAGCACGCCACCAAGAAGAGGCCGTCCCTCATCAGGGTCGAGCCGGGGCCCTCTACCTCGACGTCCAGTCCTCTCCGATCTACCTCCGCGGGGCTCAAAAGCAAAGACAAGACTAAAGGGAAGACGGATGAGGAGGGAGGAGGAGGGGAGGAGGAGGGAGCCTCCACCTCGGGGCTGCAGGGCGACGACGCGACGGAGAGAAAAGCCAAGAGGGCATCCAGGAAACAGGTTGGTGTTTTGGCCAAAAAAAACTTTATAACTCTCATAATCAATAAAATGGGATTTGTATGGAAGATTATTTATAACGTGTTTTTCCACATTAGAGAGCAAAAGAGTAAAAATAAATAAATAAAGAACTTTAATAAAGCAGCCAGTAGATTGGCTCCGCCCCTTTTGACCCGTCACCTGTCCCCCTACCGCCTCTCAGATTGCGTACCTGGAGAACCTGCTGAAGGTGTACAACGACGAGATCTGCCGCCTGCAGCGGTCGGAGCTGAGTCTGGACGACCTGGGAGCCGAGGACTCGCTCTACATCCAGGAGCACAAGCTGAAGAGGAAGGTCCGTCCGGGGCTCTGCTGGTTTACAAGTTAAGATGTGTGACGGCTCGTCTCGATTCCTCCCTCATATTCTCTTTTTTTTTTTTTTTTTTTCAGATTATGAAGATTTATGAAAAGCTGTGTGAACTGAAAGGCTGCCACATCGTGACGGGACGAGTCATCGAGCAGAAAATCGGCTACACGAGCACTCGATATCCGGAGATCAACAGGAGGGTGAGCCGCCTGCTGCCGAGTCACCTTTTGGCGTTTTACCTTCAGTTATCCTCCCAAACGACGTTGGAGTGTAAAATCACGACACCAGATCATTGTGACTGTCAGCAGGATTTGACGCGTCTGTGGATTGTTTGTCGTCACGGTTTTCAAAACCACTCGGAGCGCGGTACAAAACCCAAAACGACAGATATTACATAATCACCTGATCGGACCGCAATTATCTGGCATCATTTTTCTGGCATCAATAATTTCCGTTCACTTCTGTAAGAGCAGTTAAAAGAAAGAAAAAAAGCAGAAATGTCACGTTTTCATCGCAGCTCCCACGTCGCTTGAGGTTTGGCTGACGCGCTTTAAATGCCGTCATCTTCTTCTGCTTTGATTTAATGGGACGGGTGGTACATTAGCGCCACCTACTGTTTCATCTGGAACCTCTACTATCCAACGAGCCTCCAAATAGCATCTACAGCCAACAATCGGCTCCCTCTTTAACCTTTAATTTAGCTTACGTTGTAATAGTGGAATAAAATAAGCAACTATACAATTTGTATGACAATTAATCATCTGATAAAACTGCGTGATTGTGAGAGTTATCTGACACTAGCCGTAGTTGTGGGAGGTCAAATGGACTCCAGTTAAAGAAGCTTTTCCAGTTTTCTGTGTGGAAGTTGAACGGCTATCCCTGCTGCCCGTCAGGTCGAGCGTTTCATCAACAGTCCCGAGGCCCACAGGAACCCTCCGGATTACCCGGACATCCTCCAGCAGGTGCTGCGTGCCAACGAGCGCCACAACCTGTGCCTGAGCAGGAAGCAGCTGAATGAGATCGCCAAGGAGGCCTTCAGCGAGACGGGGAGCCGCATGCAGGAGCGACGCCACCTCGACCTCGTCTACAACTTCGGCTCGCACCTCACCGACGCCTACAAGCCTGGTAGGAGGAGAGAGATGCAGGCCGGCGTGGGTCAAAGGGGGTCAAAGTTTCTGACAACAAAAACGAGGGACAGAGAAAATGTTTTCCAGCTTTCAGGGATTCAATTCTTTGTGAATAGATAACAAGATTTTTTTTACTGTTTTAGTGTCTAAATTACAACTTCGGTCAGAGAAAGTTTTGTCTTTCTGTTTTTTTACACATCTTACCTGACATTCATTTTTAGTCTCCATTGCTACTTTTCCGTAGTTACTCCAGCTTTTCTTTTTTTAAACTGAACCAAACAAAGCCGACATAATGCTGCTCTGTGTGATTTTTAAATAGCGTGTTTATACCTTTTATTCAGGGACTTCAACAGGACTCGTGTCCCTGAACGACACTGAGAAAACGACCTTTTTTTTGTATTCGATATTTGCCGTTTCACCCGCTGTTCTCACTCTGTCCTCCCTCCCGCTGCCCGTGAAGCCACAGACCCGGCGCTGATGGACCAATCGCTGCTGCGGAAGCTGCGTTCCAACAGGGAGGTGTCTCTGTCCCGCCTGGAGGAGGTCATCACCAAGTACGCCGTCAGACAGGACGACACCGAGGACCAGGAGCGACGCAGGCGGATGGAGAGAGACAAAGACAAAGAGGTGAACGCAGGGTTTTCACACGGAGACGTGACGGTTCGCGTGTTTTCAGTCTTCACAGCAGATGTTCTGTTTGTTCACTTCAGGGCCACAAGACAGAAAAGGAAGCGGGCGCTAAAGAGGTGAACGGAGTGGCGGAGGAGGAAGAGGAGGATGACGAGGATGACGAGGAAGACGAATCGTCAGACCCGGACATCGAGGAGGAGATCCAGGCCAGCACCCAGCAGGACGGTCCAGGTCAGATGTTTTCATGGTTTTCTGGAGCCGTCCGTCTGTTTGTCCTTCACACATCTCCACAAACGTGTGTTGCTGACGACCCGAGGTTGTGCAATATTATTATTATTATTATTATTATTAATATTATTATTAATAATAATAATATGGACGTGTGTGTCCCGGAGAGCAGGCAGATAATCGTGACACGTTTAATATTTGTTAACTTTCATTTAAAAAAAAAAAAAAAGGTGACCGCCAAGTGATTTAATTTCACTTTCACATGAGCCCAATTCAAATAAAAGGACATTTCTGGCGCCGCAGTCGAGCAGCAAACCGCTCCGAAGAAGGCGACTCGGCAAAACCACCAGCCGGGAGTCAAACTGCTGAACGGGCTCTTTCAACCAGCGTTGCACTCGTACCTCTGAAACATCATTTGGAGACGTTTCATTTTTATCTTCTGTGTTAAATGTTTTCATTTTTGCCGTGTTGGGATTCTCTCACTGTTTGCATGTGGGTTTTGTTTTTTTTGAAGAGAAGATTTAATTGCATGAAATCACTTCTTCCTGCAGACGAGGACGAGGACGAGAACGAGGACGAGGATGAGGACGAGAACGAGAACGGGAAGTACGACGGTAACGAGGCGGATCGAGCGAGCGAAGGCGCCAACAAGGAGGATCAGACGGACGACCAGACGGGCAGCGTTTCTGCCGGCGAGGAGGGAAGCGTGAAAGACGAAGAGGAGCCCGTCACGAGTGGACTCAGTCCCATTTCTGACGAAAGCAAGTCCCACGTTTCTCCCGGGTCGGACATCCCCTCCCCCAGAGACAGCCCCAGCCAATCGGAGCCCACGCAGACCGACCACGAGCGGCCGCTGTCCAACGGCGACCTGGCGGGGCCCGTGGACTCCTCCAGTCAGGTCTCGCCGCCTCTCGTGAGCACCAGCGACGCCACCACGGACCCGGCGGACGAGCCCCCGAGAGCAGCCAACGGGGAGCCGCTGCCGCTGTCGCCCACCATCATCGTGGAGAAATGTTACACGCAGACGACCAACGGCACGTCGCCGCCGCCGAGCCCCAAAGTGACGAGGAGCCGGAAGAGGAAGAGGGAGGAGATGACATCAGGGAACTCTCGCAATGCGAAGCACATCATCATCCATGACAGGTGAGGAGGAGGAGGAGGAGGAGGAGAGGGGGTGGGAGGGGAGATCTGTATATTTATTCTGTTTTTAATGTACGAACACTCCAGATTTGAGATCCCACTTCTTTAAACTTAATGTGAAATTACATACATTAGAAAATGTTATTGAATTAACTACAATCTTTCTCTGGATGAATTTATTATTGACACTTTTCTCTTTTGTTTTTACCTCTACTGCTGCATCCTCTCCCCGGTTCCTCCTCCTCCTCCTCAGTGAGGTGGACATCCCTCTGGACATGGGCGTTTTTAGCTGCAACTCTCCGCAGGAGGCGGAGTCCACCCGAGCCGACACTCCCACCCAGGAACTGGTCAGCAGCTCTCAGTCGACTCCGCCCCCCAAAAAAAACAAGGTGTGAGGAAACAGGCTGATGGATTACGTTACAGGGTATTTGTAGCTCAGGTCATGTGACGCTGCAGATGGAAACCTGCCTCTAAAGTGAACAGACCTGGTCCGGATGGCAGCAGGTGGGTTTTCAGACGTCAGGAGACGTCACGGGGAGAGCGAGCTGCAGATTATTAGGATTTCCAGATAGTTGATATGAAATGAAAAAAATAAACCAATCGTCAAATCTTCGAATTGAACAGCAAGATCTGATTGGACAAAAGTCCTTCAAAAAATGATACCAAGTACATGTTGTCAACCCCAGTTCATAGAGAGCAAAGTCCTTTAACGGCAGGACGCCTCCGATTGTTCTCCCAGAAATGAAAAGGGAAACTCAACCTGATTTTTGTTGTGTAACCGTGTCACTGTTTGTGTTTGCAGGTCAACGTGGCGACCCAGTGTGACCCAGACGAGATCATCGTCCTGTCAGACTCAGAATGACCTTTGACCTCACTCAGACTCTTCCACCCACACCCCGCCCTCCCCCCCACCTGCCCGCCGCCGCCGGCAACTAAAAAAGCAGAAAAGCTGAATGTTTTTTTTTTTTTTTTAATTCAGGATTGTCAAGGTGCTCAAATAAATTACAATTTAAAGAGTTGATAGTTTTTTTTTGTTTTGTTTTAAACAGAAGAGCCGATCACGGCTGTGGAGGGACGACTGTGACGCTCATAGTTACGTTCTACCTATCAAAAGCCAAGGACACCAGTTTCTGTGAAGGACTTGTAACTTTGATAGTTAAGCCGGCAGGAACAGGAACCCTCCAAACAGGAAGTGACAGCCTGGCGTCTGACGTCGCTGTCGGCTGCTGTTAGCATTAAAGACGTTTTTTTTTGTTGTTGTTGTTGTTTTCTGCTCTGAACTCGGAGCTAAAAACTCGTCTCCTCGGATGATTGTCCCCGGACTCGAATCCTGATCTTTCGTTAGCGTGCTCGAGTGAAGAACCAGTGCCTGATAACATGAACTGTGCAGACGGCGGCCAGTTTGTTTACATTTTTATATTAGGATTTTTTTTTTTGTCTTTTTCTTTTCTTTTCTATATAAAAGCGAAACGTTTGAGCTGGCGTCGTTTTACTCGCTGTTTGTATTTATGATGCGTTTTGAGTGCGATGTCCTCGAACGCAGCACAGATCATGGAAGACAAAAAAAGAATTGGAATTCTTCCTCTTTTGTGTGTGTTTTGTTCTTTTGTTTGCCCTCCGAACAAATTTCTATTTTAATGAACTCTGCTTGTTCCCAGATAACTACATGGAAACTCGCCACAGGACGACTTCCAAACAAACACCAGATTTTCATTTGAGCCCGTTTAAAAGATCCTCAACGCCTTAAAACGTCTTAAGCAATCCTGTCATTTTAACGAAGATTTAAGGAAGAAAATACAAGTTTTAATCGCACAAATAGTCATTTTCTTCCCCTGCTGTTGATACACTGGACATTCAGATGAATTTGGCCGTTCAACTTCAAATTTCTGCTTCACTGCCGTATTTAAAATAGTATTTTTTGGCCAGAGTTGCACTTCCAGCATTTGATGATTTATTTTGTTGTTGTAACGCCTCTATGAGTTTCCTGGTTGTTCCTTGTGTAACTGAACACTCGGTGCGGTGATGGATGTCCCGTTTGATCTTTTTATCAAACCCCCGTTTTAGTTTTTTTCTGCTCCCGAACTCTGGTACCTCGCAGGTGACGCGGTACTTTGGGGTAAACGCTCTTTTCAGGGCTCCGACATCGTAGACCCCGAATGTGGTTATCTTTGCTATACGACCTGTCTGGCCTCGTTTATGCAGAGGAGTGATCCATCATTCACTGTGAATTCTTTTCTTTCTCAATTTTGATAATAAAATAAATAGTTTTTGTTATAAACGGCCTCCGTGTGGCTAAAGTTTGTACTTGCGTGTATTGAAAACCGTGTGAATGAAATGTTTGTAGATTCATTTTATTTGTTCACCATTAAAAGTCTCAGCAGGTTCATCTTTTAAAAACTTTACGTGTAGAATATTAAATTAATTGTTTTGCATCTTTTGTCTGCAGTGATGACTTCTGTCTCCTTTTAAATGCCTTCAGCCTCGTTTTTTAAATTTTTTATTGGTGCTCTACTTTGAATTTGCTCCGCCTCTCACCGGCCAATCAAATCAACCGCATTTCTCTAAGCAAACACGCAGAGGGAGGTCGGCCAGACAAGACGAAGAGATATTTATTTAGACTCGTCATCGCTCAGCAGGGAGTCGACCTGAACGCAGCCTTTGCTTGAAGCTCTGGGGAAAAAAATTATTCCACGCAGTCGGCTGCGATTTCAATATTTCAGATTTGTTTTGGTGGTTTTGCTTTAAAATCAAAATGTCCAAATTATGCTGAAGAACTTTTAAAGTTTGACAGTCAGTAATCTTCCCAACACTGTTGGCCACCACGTGACCCAAAGAAAAGCTCTTCTAAAATTAAAATAAAAAAATAAATGTGAGTTTTTCCACCGTCTGTTCACAGATTTTAAATGAAAGGAACGGAGATCTTACCTCAGCGGTGATGTTTGGAGAGAAAAAGAGGAGTTGACGCCTTTTCTAGCGGCTTGGTTTTTTGTGTAGCTGCATCACAAAATAAAAGTATTAACATCCGCTGCAGTGTTCTCAACAGTTTCTCACCGCAGACATTCAGACTTCTTGTTGTGCAGAAAATCACAGGTGGAATTAACGAAGGCTCGGTTTCATTAAACCATGAAACATCCTGTGGACTTCCTGCTGGGAAAGGTTTGGCTTTGCTTCATTGAAGTTGTTTAAATCTTTTAGTTAGTTATTAATCTGAAACACATCAAACCCCTTTAAACATTTTTTTTAAATTTCCTGATGAGTTCTAGTGATGCAGGATCTTAATAAAGTTTATGAGACTCATGAAGCTACAAAACTGCAGGAAATGCTGCACCAGCAGTTTTATGTTTTATTTGGTGTTATCGACTGGCTGCTCATGACTTCTGGAAAAAAACATCCTAAGCAGCAGAGGAAGGAGTTCAATAAAATACTATAATAAAGTGTATTCTTATGCCAACTAATAAAACATAATAAAATATCAAAAAAAATTGTCCTAAAAAAAAAATCAGTAAAATTCACTAAAAAAGTTAAATGAAATATAACTACAAAAAAATAAAATTTAAAAAATGAAATAAAATGAAATACAATTAAATAAATACATGAAATAAATAAAATTCCATTAAGAAATTACGATAATTCCAAAAGACCACGAAGAGCCTTTAAAACTCAGCAAAAGGATTTTAAAATCGTTTTTCCAGCATACAAACAACACAAATACAGAAGTCTGTTATTTGCACCAAATAATTTATTAATCATGAATTATTCTGATACATATAGCAGAGGTGAATATTGATGTACTGTAGTTTTATTACATTATTTAGTAACACTCAGGATTTACAAATGTAATTTTCTGTATTCACTGTTCAACAATCAGCTGGTCAATCCGAGGACACGTAAGACGTAACACGTTGTGTCATGTACAAAAATAAAAACACTTCAGTCGAGTTTTCAGCAGCAACTTTTTTTTAGTTTTTAGTTTTACTTCTCTGGATAAAGGAATGTGGAGCTCGTCTCTTCGCTCGCTGCAGTCGGACGTGACGTCGGTGGAGTTTGGAGGTTTGAATTACGAGTACTTAAAAGGCATTTTGAACCGAAAGGCTGATTTGGACCCTCGAACACACAATGAGTTGAAATGTGAAACACTTTTGGTCTGGAGTCAATTTCTTCTGTCTTTCTTTTTTTTTTAGGATTGTGGAGATGATTCAAGAAAATTAAATGACGTCCTTTTTCTATTCACACTTTCCTTCAAATAAACACTTCAGAAACCATGTGTGGAGGTTTTATTGAATATTTAAGGGATTTTAATTGCCACAAACTATAATTATTTAACTGTAACTCTGCTGCAGTCGTGTCTAAATGCTGCACCTACATCGTTTTTTATTGACTGAGCTTCCTGTTTCAGTTTACAGAATTGATTCGGTGGGAAAGATTCTGGTTTAAGAAGTCGGGACCGATTCTCACATTTCTGTTCGAGCCTTCTCTGTTGATAATGAAACCTTCACAGTAAATGTTGCTCACTTACATTCACTCAGGGAAAGTTGTGTTCACATGTCAGATGTGTTGAACTCCACAACGGCTCAGTGTGTAGGATTTAGGAGAAATACAATATGCAATTTATAATCATGTTTTCGTTTGTGAAAAATCCTTTTAAACTAAGAATCGTTGTTGTTTTCATTCCCCTTAAAATAAACGTATCACATCCACGGAGCCCGTCATGTTCCTACAGCAGCCCTGAAGGGTCAAACCAAAACTCTGGTCGTTCAGTTAGTTGCAATCTGCTCCCTCGCCACTAGATGCCCATAAATCCTGCACACAGCTCCTTTAAGAAAAAGGGCCTCGACCAGCGGTGGACAAACCTCTCACATATTCTGCTCACGCACCCGTCCGGCGTTTCCTCTGCGGTGGAAAAACAAAACAAAACAAAACCAAACAAAACAGAAAATTACCCACGAACGCAACCGAAGCCGAGTCACGGAGGAAACGCCGGCTTCACAGATCACTAAATCACACGCAGTCCTTTCGCTGAGACCGAGCTCCAAACCTGCATATAAAACTGAGCCTTCACAGAAGGTAAAACGTTAACATCTCTTTGCTCGACATAACCGCAGCCGTGAAACATCTGTAACGGATGCAGAACCTCCGATGTGATAATTATTCCGCCGCTAACTGCGCTACGCTTAAACACACCAATGTAGCTACATATCTTCATAAACACACACGGTGATCACGTGACCGCAGCCTGTTAATGACAGTACCAGCACTGACCACAAGGGGGCACACCTCCTGAAAGAAAACACCCACCGATGAGAAACGGGGCAGAAGCTGCTCGATTCACATCGAAAATAACACCAATATTTGTTTCATCTCAGTTTTTCTTTTTCTTTTTTTACTTGGTGTACCTCGGTATGAGATTCACTACGATGGAGGATTAGGAACACAAAAATGGGTTTAACGGGTTTTTTTTGCTCTCCAGGAAAAAGTCGAGAATTAAACTGAAATTATATTTCCAGAATAAAATTTAAAGATACGAATCAGACTTCTGAGAATAAATCAAACTACTTGCTCTGCACATATAATTCTTCGAGACATTTTGTTTTCATTCTTGAAATATAATTAAAATTTTATTCTGGACAGTTTTGAGATTTTTTTTTCTCTCCGGATTTCAACTTTATTGTCAAAATGCAAAATAAAAAACAAATCTTAACTGCTCTAATAGTTTTTCCTCAATGTGGCCGTAATACTCCATCAAACATGCACAACGACTGAACAGCTCCCCCTTGTGGACAATCTGCAGTCCCACGACGTGATCAAACATTAAATAAAAAAAAAATAAGAATCTGGTATTAGCAGTGTAAAGCATCACTATTGTTGCTATGGTGACCTGCAGTTAAAAATGATGTACGGACATTTATGCTGTTTTATAAACGGCATGTTATTGGAACTCCTTACAACACAATACGTTTTAAAACATCCTTTTTCTGATACAATTTTATGAAACGAACATCAGCACGACCTATTTTGCGTCCCTTTTCAGATCAGATTATTTCAGAGATAATTAGTGAACGACGTGAAGCTCAACGTGCCGTCGAGAACCTTTTTGGTAACGTGGGACTTTCACACATGTTGGCAAGATGACAAAAACAAACCCATAAGGCAGAAAAGTATTTCTACGGTCCATCTGTCAGCGTGTCTTCTCAGTAGTAACAGTATGGTCCCTAAACGCATCACACAGCACTGATATTACATTAACTAATGCTGCATTATAACCACAGCAGAGCAGAACGTGGTGTTGGTGTTCAGCGGAGAGCTCGAGACCGTGAGGTTACATTTCTGTGAGCAAACCGATCCGTGTCTCGAGACAACGTTCGTTTTTATTTTGTTGTCCTGAACTCCCAAAAGTAACGTGGCGCTAATAATGCAACCGCAGGCTCTCCCCGAATATTTATTCAGCAGGTAAAAACACGGACGGATCATTTAGTTTGGTTCATCAGCTTTAACTTAAGGTACTTAGAAAAACTATTTAAACAATTTAACAATACTATATTTACTTGAATAGTTTTCTGACCAATTAGAAGTGTTACAATAAGTAACATTTTTGCTCAAAATAAAAAATGGATTTTGTATTTATTTCCTCTGCAATGTTTGATACATCCGTTTTTTACTTTTTCATAGAAGAAGAAAATCTTGCTGACTGGACTTTCCTCATCCTGAAATCCTAATCTCTCAGAAAATGACCTTTTAACCTTTCTTTAATAAGTTCCTGGAAAATGACCACGCTCACCTGCGGGACTTAACGAACCCAAAACCAAAACAGAACTAAAGAATAAGAGGCACTTGGATCGCCATAATGTCCAAAACAAAACAACACGTGTGCTCAAAGTCATCCAGAATGTTAAAGGAGGTTTCTGAACATCATTTATATGCTAATTTATGCAGCAAGACACACTGAAGTCGAATCAGATCGTCTTCCCTTCAGAAACACGAGTGGAGGTGTGAAGAATGAACTAAACCAATCAGCTCATTAATCAGCGAAGATGTTTTTGTTCTGACATGTTCGTCTCTGCATGCTTCACACGTCGTATGAATTTGAACTTTGTGAGAGGAGTGACAGCAATTTTTGGGGAAGTCAGTTTCCCCCCCCTCATTAATATGCAAATTTATGCACAAAGGTGCAGGATGGTCTGTTTGATTATTGAAATCCTAAAAAAAACTCTCTCAACAGTTGGAAACCTTTGGGAGGTCAGGACATGTTTGACTCAATGATGCTTTCAAAATTATTGCAAGAAAAAACCCCAAATAAAACAGTAAAAATAATATGAAAGCTGGTGAAAAAGAAACATACTTAAAAACTAAATATCAAAACAAAAAGGCCTTCGTGTGCGTAACAGCTACTAAAAAATGAGGTTCACTTTTTTTCCCCATTTGAGTCCATAACTATATTAAAATCTACCATTTAGAGTTTAGATAAGACGTCTGTGATGCTGAACGTTACTGAACAGATGTGTTGCAGGTTAAGACGATTTGTTTTTTTCTCCCGCAAACCCAGTAGAAAACACTTTCACAGACTTCCTCTACGAAGCAGACCAGACGGCACCACAGCATGTCTAAAGTTTCTTCCCGGTCCGATGAGTAAATGACATATATTTCTATATATTTACATTGATAATAATAATAATAATAATAATAATATATTCCATAAATCGCAGAAACTCTGCAAAACAACAAAGTAAAACGCAGCAGCAAAAGCTATAAATTAGCCTCCAGAGGAGAAGTTCTGCTGCCGAAGCGTTTTCCGTTTACGTCGAAGAAATCAGCAGCCAGAAGACTGACAAGTTTTCCCGTCTGGTAAAAATCTCTCCCCGTTATACACGTGGTGAAGTTCAGTGATTGTGAACCGTAACCGCGAGCAGCGAGCAGCGAACAAACAAGACGGCCGCGCTGACAGGTGAGTCCGCGACACCGACGCCGGAAAAGATGAAGCCGCTGCTGCCGAGGGAGCGGGAAAAAAAAAAAAAAACACTCATCTGCAACTGTGGATCCTTTTTTTCTTAGTCGGCCATCTTTTCCTCATTAATCTGGCAGATTTGTGTTTTTTTTTTGTGTGTTTTTTTTTAATCCAATTACAGCAATATGTCACAACACAATACTGCAGAAAAATCACAGCCTTTTAAGAACAGCCATTTTTCTACTACTACTGATACGATAATGTGTCTTTTTCATTTTTGGTTTCCTCTCACGCACGTTCTTCCACAAAACCCCCCGAAAAATAAACATCTCAGATATTTCCAACAATAGCTTACTCAGACACAGAAAAGGTCCTTTTTTTTTTTTTTTTTTTTTAAGCCGAGGCCACGTTTCGGAGGCGAGTCTCAGAAACCTCCCGCCTCGTCAGTCGACTGGATTCTCAACGTCCTGTTGGCATGGAAACGCCTTCGGGCTGCGTGTCCAACGGGAGCCTCGGCTTCGTCGACCTCGCTCTCGAACAAACTGCGCTCTCTCTGTAAACGCTGGCGTGTTTCAGAGCGGCACCGCGCCTCCTCGGAGTTCACAAGATTGTTTGAAAAGCAGCAGCAGGAACCAGAAGCCACGACTGTTTGCTCCGAGAGACGCCCGTCGGATGCGAAACACGCGGGTTTCTTTTTAAGTCACGCTGCCGTCGTTGGCACCGACTTCGCACGCGTTGTCGTCGCAGACGCTTCGACCCAACCCGAGGCCGCCGAACATCCCCGCCCCCTGACCCGGACTCTGAGAGACGACCCCCAGCAGTCCCCCGGCGCCGACGTGACTCGCGCTGTTGCCGCCGGAGACGCCGGCGTGCTGCGGCGACAGAACACCGGCTGAAAGATGCGGCGCCGAAACCGACACGCCTCCCCTCGTCGCTCCTCCCAGAATGCCGCCCTGTCCTCCCTCCGCCGCGGACAGGAGGAGGTGAGGGGAGGCGATCAGATCGGGCCCGTCCTCGCCTCCGCCTCGCCTCCCTCCGTCGCCGGCGCTCCCGCCCTCGCCGAGCTCGCCCGGCCCGCCGCGCCTCTCGCAGTGCGAGCGGTGCCGCATGAAGCTGTCGCGCCACATGAACTTCTTGCCGCAGCCGAGGCAGTCGTACGGCTTGAGGCCCGTGTGCGTCTTCATGTGCTCCGTGAGGTGATGCTTCATCTTGAACTTCTTGGCGCAGACGGGGCAGTGGAAGGGCCGCAGGTCCAGGTGCATGTTAATGTGCCGGTCCCTCATGCTTTTGTGGGTGAAGGTCTTACCGCAGTGGCACATGAACACCTTCCCCGAACCTCCCGCGCCGCCGCTTCCACCTCCGACCCCTCCGCTGTCGCCGCCGTCGCCGCCCAGAGCGCCCGGCGCCGACAGGTGCACGGCGCCGTGCTCCAGGCCGGGACCTTTGAAGGAGGCTCCTCCGATCATCCCGCCGGCCATCCCCAGGGAGGGCGCGGCGCCGTCCAGGGAGAGTCCGGAGGCCTGGCTGTAGAGGAGGATCTGGTTCCCCTGCATGTCCAGGGGGAAGAGCTGCGCCCGGGCCGTGGCTGCAGACTGGACCTGGCCCAGCAGCGCCGAAACGGCCCGGTTAGTGTTCTGGCTCTGACCCGCAGCGCTGTCGTGAAGGTGCTGGGCTAACGTCTGGTCCATCAGGCTGCCTTCAAACTTGAGGTAGTCCTCTGAAGACTGGCAGTAGTCCAGCTACAGACAGACAGACAGGGACAGACGGGTTTCTGGGTCTTTGAGGCTACTCGAAGAAACTATTTACTGGGTTTTAGATATTTTTTTGGGGACAATCTGCAAAAATTCAAAGCATTAGAGGAAAGTGCATGAATCTAGAAAAGGTTTTCTTTGGACGTTGATGAGGCGTTCAGATTTGTGCTTCACCTGCAGAAGGAAGCTGCTCAGGTTGGACTGCTTTGTGTGCTGACGGTGTAAAGTGGCAGGTGCAGGTCCTTTTCTGTGCAATATACAAGATATCAGGTTTTGTTCAAATTAACATATATTTTTTTATATTTTTTTATCACCTACGTGCAAAACTGATCTGTTTTTCTTTACATTTCTATGTACACATCAAGATGTATTTATTTATTTAGTGTATATAGCTTGTGTGTGTGTATTTCTACATTGTTTTTTACGGTTCTCTAAAAATGGTCTTTTTTATTCTATTTGTTTTTTTATTGCATGTGTATTTGTAATTTGGTCTTTCTGTGTGTGTTTTTTTTTCCTACCTGTATTCTTTAAGATGTTGTGACAACTAGATTTCCCCACTGCAGGATTAATAAAGTCTTATCTTATCTTGTGTCTTAAAATGTGCATCTTTGGCGCCCTCTAGTGGTCTTATAAAACCACAGCACCATCTCCCAGCAGGTCTGACTCAGCGGGTTTGAGCTCACCTGTGAGTCCATGTCGCTCTCCGCTCGGCCTCCCAGCTCGGCCGAAAGGCTCCGGACGTTGGAGATGTTGAAGTTGCTTCTCTCCCTCTCTCGGGCCAGCTCCATCTCCCTCTCGTCTTCGTCCTCCTCGTCGTCTCCCCCCTCCTCCCCCGACACGACGATGAGGTCGTCGTCCTCCGAGCGCTCGGTTTTCACCACCACCCACTGTTTGCGGGGCATGATGCTGGGCTGGCTGTAGGTGGGACGCTTCTGCAGCGGCAGAGCCGAGTCCTCGCCGTCCTTCGAGTCGAGATATTTCACGTCATGAACAGAAAATGAAAAAAACTTCTGTTTGCTGTTCGGTGTAAACTTTGTATTTTCAGAAACTCGACATGACGGCAAACGATGGACAATCAAATCGTTCTGAGGACTAAATAATAATCTCCTTTCATGTAACATCTGTCAGGTTTTTATATCTGCAATTGGAAAACCAAACCGAAAAATTGAAATCAAACCGACTTTAGTTTCTTCTTTAAGTCTGTCGTCCTTTATGACCAAAGAAAACAATGTTCTGTCCATGAAGATTACATCAGATTTACTCAACAACAGCGACAACATTATTATCGATGGACAAAAACATGAAAACAAAGTGGTTTTTCAGAATAAAATTAGCTTTATGAAAATAGGAACCTACTTTTCCCAAAATAAAAGATTTTCAGATGAACTAAAGGTGTTTCCTTCCTCACCTGATAAGAAGACACGCCGAAGCTGTCGCTGACTCCGACTTCCTGCTCTGACACCGAGCTCGTTTTCTTCCTCCTCCCGCTGCCCACGGCTCTTCCTCTCTTCCTATGGTGGTACAACACCTCTTCCTCCTCCATTTCCTCGTCCTCCTCTTCCTCGATGAGGAAGGCTTCCTCTCCTCCGGACGGAGTGCAGTAGCTGGGGGTGTTGCTAGCCCCGCCTCCATCCGCCGAGGCCCCGGCTGCGGCTGCGCCACTCCCCCCGAAGCTGCTCCCGTCCCGGGGGCTGAAGTAGTTGGTGCTGCTGGGCGACTGGCTCTCGCTGACCGACGGCCGGCTGGGAGGATGGGGGGCTCGCTGGGGCTCGTTGGACTCCACAGCCTGGACCTGACTGACTCCACCGTGACCGCCGGCTCCATCGCCGCCGCCGCCTGCTCCGCCGTCGCCGTTGCTGCTGCTGCACCCGGCGTTGGCCGACCCCCCGCTCACGCTCGCTCCGTCCTGCCCGCCGCCGCCGCCTCCCGCCCGGCTCCCTCCGGCCGCCGCAGCTCGGCCCTCCTTCAGCAGCTCGGTGCACTTGTCCACGATGTGCCACATCTGCAGGACGCTGCCCACCGTCAGGTAGTTGACGATGTCGTCGCGCAGCATCCGGAGCTGACCGGTGTAGGCGCAGCTCAGCACGCTCTCAAACGCCAGCGGGTCCATGACCGCCGGGATGGAGACGGTGGACATGTTCTTCAGCAGAACCTGGAGGCAGGTGGAGGGCAGCGTGTCACAGGATAGCTCTGTAACTTCCTAAATCATGTGTCGTCTCTCTCTCTTCACACGTCTCTCATCATGGTGGAAAATAAACCTACTGGTCACAATCCAGATATTAGTTCATTTCAGGCCTCTGCAGACCAATTTATCTGCCTGCCAGCCGCTCGGATTCATAATCGAGGTCCGATACAACCTCCCACCAACTTTCACTGAGTCAATCTTTGGCAGACGAGAACGGCTCTCTTGAAAAGAATAATTAAAGAACACTAAGCATAATTTACCATTTTTTGTGTCTCATTAAACTGGATGCAATTCACATCATTTCTGTGAAGCTCTAACTTTTCTGTTTGATCTGTTTTCTTACTTAGAAATAATAAACTGATGGGTTTAAACTCTCGAGAGTCCAAAACTTAAGACGAAGAAATACGTGATAAACTTGGAGGAAACGCGTAAAAGCTTCTGATTACACACCAGAATATTAAACAAATTAATTACAAGTTTTACAGTAGATATAAACTACATTTGATGATGAACCAGCAGTGATTGAAGCTTCGCTCTCCGTGTTCTCATCTTTTTGGTTCCAGTAAATATCTTTGACCATCGACTAAAACGTCCGTGAGCCCTAAAGATTATTCTCATCTCCTGTCTCACTTTGAATTATCAGTTTTATTCATTCTACATATTAAGCTCTCATAAGGCCCAAATGTTTAACAGCTCCTCCTCTTCAGTGCTGATAAAATCCACTTTAACTGCTAGTTTAAGTTGCTTGTACGACAGGTTGCATAAATGTGACTCTTTTAAAGACTTCCTTCATACTGATTCAGGAAACGTGGGATCTGCACCCACCTGGTCGTGGAAGTAGGGCGAGGACGCGGCCAGGACGCAGCGGTGGGCCTTGAACACTTGTCCCTGGACGTGGATGGAGAGGTCGCAGAGCCGGCCGTCCTCCCTCTGCCGGTTGAGGCTGTCCAGCACCGAGGTCTGAGCGCTGGGGAAGCACACCTGCACCTCCGAGCCGGCCGGGCTGCTGCCGCCGCCGCTGCTGCTTCCCACTTCCATCGGCAGCGCCTGCATCTGGGTGGCAGAGAAACGTTTAGGACTCCCTAACAAGGTGGTTCAATTATGTTTCTGGATAAAGTTGAAGTGCCTCCACCGCGGTATTCCTTCCTCGTTCGTTAATATTGACTTTGTGCATCCAGAGTTTGATGTGGGAATGTCAGATAAATTCATATTTTATGAAAATAACAACATCTGTTTAGGTATGAAATGTCACATGACTGCACTCCTCATGCGGTTTGGGAAAAAATTCGGATATAAAACATACTTAAATTACCGTTAAATGTTTTGTCGTAAACAATACGAATGATATTTTCAAAAAACAACATTCATTGTCAACTAAATAGACAATTACCAGTTTATTTAGTGGCTAAAACGAATGCAGCGTAAAGAAACGACTTGGCAACAAATCGCACCTTCATTAATGTCACAAGGTTGTTTTTGTTAGAAAAAATTTATAAGGACGCTGCAAAAAAAAAAAAAAAAAAAAATTATTTCCATGACCATTGATCTGTCAATTGTTCATTCAATATAAAAAAAACAACACTTCCCCCCCCCATATTTAAATGTCGTGTTTTATCAGACCAACAGTCCAATTTTTTTTTACATCCAGTTATGATTCATGGTAATGATCATTTTTTCAGAGATGAATGTCTCTGTGATTGTAATATATTCACTCTACCTTCTAATGTAAATATGATGTTATAAAACATTAAGAACTTTTCTCTGTATGTATAAAATACGAAATAATTCCAACAGCAAATTCAGAAGTGACTCCTAAGTTGAATCGACACCACTCAAAAACATTTCCCACAAAACCTGAGCGATAAGTACACATACATTAGTTTTTCACTGGCACTCAGAAATACATGAAATTCTCCAGTCCAGTGGTCAAATTAAATTAATAACTTGTTGTTTGTCTTTCCAGACAAAGATAAAGCTGTAATTTTAATATCCGGATGTGAAATAATAACATTTACCCGTCAACATGACACTTCAAACTGTCAAAATGAAGTGTATTTTTAGGCGTGATAATAATGTACTCTCTGCTGTACATTTCAGGGGGATACACTGCACTTTCTACTCTACATTTATTGGACAGCTACAGCTATGTTTAGGATGAACATTTGACACAATGGATATTATAACAAGCTTTTAAAATACACATTATTACAGATTAAACCGGACAGTGTGTAGTCGGGGTCACATCTCATGTCTGTAAACTGTTAACATCTCCACCAAATAGTGATTTATTTCCTCTAAACTCCTCACAAGGTTTCATTTTAATAAATGTTCATATGACCTAATATCCCAGAAAAAAAAATCAAAGTCCAGAAGCTGAAAACAGATAAAACTGGATATAAAGAAGTTCAAACCAGCTCAGAAAACCTGCTGCTGCTTCAATATAATAATCTAATGCCATCATATATAACAAAATGCGAGTCAGAGGGACTTTTACTTAAATACTTTAACTACATTTACTTGCATTGGAGTATTTTTACATTGCTGTAGTGGTACTTTTACTTCAATAAAGCATCCTAATGCCTCTTCCGTCACTTCAGATTTCTAATTTACCCAGAATGCACTGCAAATTAGTCCCACTTGAGACGGTCGTGAACGAGACAGCCCTCGGTGATTGGAAACCTCTCGGTCGGATCGCGGCGTCTTTGTGCAGCTGCATGCGGCTCTGACAGCAGCGACACGCTGCACACGATGCACATTTTGCAGCTTAACAAGATGCATTTAATGTCTGCTGTCTGTCACGCGGCAGAAGGTTTACATCACGGAGTCCCTGAACGCATCTGAACTGGACGGCAGTTGCAGAAGCTCATCAACAGAGTCCTTTCACACTTTTTATTTATTATTATTATTATTATTTTAGAGAGAGAGCTAAAGCAAGCACGTCTCTGCGGAGCCTCCTCCATTTGTAAAAGTGATGGACAGAAAATGTCCACATCACCGCAGGACGTGATAATCCCACTTTGTTTCTGGGATTAGCGCGTGAGAGGAAAAAAAAAAAAAAAAAAAAAATCAACAGCTGGAGTACAAACACACTTTTTGATGGTGAGAAGCTACAAAAAAAAATAAAAAAAAATAAATAAATAAAAAGCCGATCTGTTCATAGATATAAAACTAATAAAATGCTCCAATAAAATGAAGCCAGATGTGGACATGTTCACCGACACGTTCAGTTTGAGAGCGACTCCGGTACAGATGTGACGTTAGCCCGCTAAGCTAACCCTCACGGCTGCCTGCGACCGAAACGAGCCTCCTCGCTCGCCGACATTTCAAACTCACCCTTTTCTCTCAGTCGACGCGGCGGCCTTCACGAGTCCAGTGTCTGACCGAGCGGAGGGCACCGCGTCCTGCCGGCTTGTCCAGGCGCCGAAGTTTGAGGAGCATTTTTCTGAAATGTTCTTCCCATCGGGTCCCTGCAGCAGCAGACAGCGACGCGTCGCCTTTAACGCGAGCCAGACAGACGAGCCAGACTTCTGCCGACAGAAAATACATCAAGACCAATTTAAATAATGCCTCGTTACAACCTCCAATAACGACGTTACACATTGGTTTTAATATTGATGGAAACTAGTGAGGAATTAACTCTTTTTAAAAAAAAAAAAAAAAAGCTATTTACAGGCGTGAAATAACTTTAATTTATGTGGAGACATTATTTCCATAACAAAAGTCCACATATCATTTAAATACTGGACAATTTTTGTTTTGTTTTTCTTGTATGAGGTTGACTAGTACAGTACATGTCGTTAGAAGAGACTGAAGAAAACACTGGCAAATGTGACTGTCATGCTGGTGAAGCAGCAATTTACTCCAAAGTCCAACAAAAGTATTTCAGCTGCTTGTCTGCATGTTGTTTATCATCATTACAGAAAATAAACACACCTGCCAGTGAAGTCTGCCAGTCAAAGAAACTCAGACCTAAACCAGAGCTGGCAGGATGTTGAACTTCTCTCAAACAAATACACTGGAAAGTCAGATTTGTAATAATTGTAATGACTGATTTGTCTGGAGGGTAGAAATAAAAAGGCGTGAAGTAGTGAGCTTTGGGGGAAAAAATGGTGTTCAAAGACGTAAACAAGATCTTCTCCAATGTGCTTTCTTTTTATGGAAGCATGAGCAACAGTTTGAAATAAACACGAGTTAACAGGAAATATACATGTCTATTATTACAGCATGTTGAGCCAGAGAGTAAAAACAGAAAAATAAGACTAATCACCAGGAATCAAGAAAAACAAAAAAAAAGACTAAGACTGAGTAATTACACAATATTTATTTACAGCCACACTGTAAGTCATACATGTCATATTTAAACCAAAAATGGAAAGACAAAAAAACGGAATATAATGGGTCCTTTTATTAAAATATGACATGTCCAATGGAGTATGGACTTCAGTCAAAAATACTTGAGCCAGTGTAAGTATTTAAAAAAATTTAAATTAAAAAAAAAATCTGAAAAGACATACGCATGCACTTGATTTACATTTTTAATAGCCTCTATTAGTGATTATTAATAAAGGCCATAAGGATATATAAAAGTTTTTGGATCTTATAATGATCAGAAAAAACCCTCTATTTACACTTTTCTAATGAAGAAAAAGAATAGAAAAAAACAGCAGAGATATAAAAGTGGAAAAACAGGAGTTAATCACTGCATGTGTAAAGAGAAAGAAATATGAAAGAGTTACACTGAACATTTGATGGTGATTAAAGTGGTACAATCAGAAAAACAAAGTCCAGTTTGTTTTTATTTCCTGTTGGCACTTGCTGTCCCGATTACACAGTCATTCACCTGTAAAGGGAGAAAATGCAAAAATGTACATGTCAAATATCCCAAAGTCACACTTAGTATGTTTAGTATGATTCATCACTTTATTCTCTTACTCCACCTAATTCAACTATCATCACCTCCACTGCTCAGGAAACGTTTGCTGTCATTTTTGTCAACAGACTTCCAAGAAAAGTTTTGAAAAATGAAGATTAAAAATCGTGTTTAATGTTGGCTTTATCTGCAGTTCCGCATCACGTGATAGTTTTTTTTACTCCGATATCTTTTCGTGATGAGACGGCTTGTAGCAGATGACCAAACAACTACAGATGCCACTCACCTTGCTGGCAAACCTCAAGGAGTTGAGGGTTTCCCCAAAGCTGTCCGGCTCAGGGGCGATGTTCACAAACATCAGCCTGGAGATAAAAACAAAACAAAAATACAGAAACTCTTACAACGATAACGAGCCTGTCTTTTCTCACAGTTAAATTATGTCGAGGCATCTTGAAGCAACGATGACGAAGAACTCACGTTTTGCTGTTTCCTCCCAGGCAGGCCTGCAGGAGGTAGGTGAGCTTGGAGTTCCTGTAAGGAACGTGGCTCTCCTGGAACACAAAGTCACTTTATGTCACAAACTCAATGAATACTGTGAGTGAATAAACCATTTATTCTATCAAAGGCTCCAGAAGCTGCAGACCGACTGCTTGCTGGTAATAGATGACTGTGATTGGCCCTCTGTACTAGAACGATATATATGGTTGCAGCCAGAGCTTTCTGAATTGCTGACTCATGCGAGACGACCAGCTTTACGGACCTTGTTGGCCAGCGCGGCGATGACGATGCCGAGGTTGGACAGGGAGCCGTTGATGGCGGTCATCTCTTTGAAGCGCTCGCCCTGAGACTGACTCTTCACCATTCGCTCACTGCCTGCCAGGTCCACCAGGCACAGAGTGGCTGTACACATGAAAAACAAAAACACCCTCATAAGAAATGCTTTTCAGTTTTTATTTTTTTTATAAAACTAAAATGTTGGGTGGAAAATAGGTCATAGAAAGAGGAACACATCACATGAAAAACACTGTATGCAGAAGAACAAGACGCTTCCTGTTGCTGCTATTATGAGACTCACAGAAGCGACGGCCGAGCTTTCATCTTCTACACACAAAAGTGAAAGCACATTTCTGATACTGGCATAGTCGGGAGGATTTTACTTACACTTGCATTTGGCATCCCTGCCAGCATTCACTCCTTCAATATCCAACTGGAAGACTGAGTGGGAGCGAGAGGAGCGGTCGTTCTGGGCCGTCTGCGCTGTGGAGCGATTCCGATTGGCCAAGGCGATCAGGCCGAGAACCTGGCAGGATGTAATAAATGTATAAATAAAATCATACGTGCACAATTAACTTGTCATATTTGTCTTTCAATTTCAAAAACACACGAGTTTGCTGCAGCTGTGCAGTTCAACAGTCCCGCTGTACCTGATCCTCGTTGCAGACCTTCTCGTAGGTGAGGTTGGTGATCGTCACCTCGTTGTTGGTCAGCTTTCGGATCTCGTGCTCCGGCCGCTTGCTGGCCTTGCCGGTGTACAGGAGGTCCCGCAGGGTCTCGTTGTAGATTTCAACAAAGCTCGCCGTGAAGGTGAACTGAGATGAAACGGTAATTCAATTTAATCTCCCACAGTTCATAGTACACCAAGTTGACTTGGAACACTTCTCTGCACTTTAGCCACTCGCATGCATGAAAAATACACAAAGCAACCTCCCAGCCTTGCGCTCCCAGTTTCTCTGCCGCTTTGAAGATTTGCTGCACGGCTCTGGGGATGACGCCTCTGGTCTCGTCAAACTCATCTCCCTCCATGGTGTACGTTTTCCCACTTCCTGTCTGGCCGTAGGCAAAGCAGCAGACGTTGAAGCCATCCAGCGCCGACTGCACCAGCAGAGAGATCTCCTCAAAAACCTGACAAACAAACGGACGACGTCGCCATGAATTTAGGAGGAAACGGGCCACAAAAGAAAACTGTTGAAAACTGTCACGCGTGCAGGATTTACCTCTTGTTGCAAAGCCTGGGGGCCAAAGACCCGGTCGAAACTGAAATTATAATTCTTCTGAGTGTCTACACTTTTGCCTGTGTGAGACTGAAAAGCAGAAAAAAAGCAGAATTCAGTTTTGTTTATATGGAAAAAGCAAAAACGTTTCTGTCCCGTTATGGACCCGTTGACAGGGCGGGACATGGAGGGCGGCGTGCCGACGGGGCGGGACATGCAGGGCGGGACATGCAGGGCGGCGTGCCGACGGGACTCTCACCTCCTCGGTTTTGGCCAGAGTTACTGTCTTGTTGTCACTGGCTGCGAGCTGGATGTGCTTGCTGAGACCGCCGTCCACTAGAGGGCGCACTCTGCAAAAGACCCTGATATTGCCCTGCAGGAGAAAGGTGAGCGAGATAACATTTGATTGGGTGTTGAAAAATCCACAGAATGATTTAGGTATCAACACAAGAAAATACAAAAACAATCACAAAGAATGAAAAGAGAGAAGACGGGTCGCTGAGCGGTTGCACCACTCGGGGAACTTGCCTTGAGCTCCTGGATGGTGTTGTGGAGCTGCCTGCGCTCCATCTCACCGGCGTGAAGGTCGTCTTTCAGCTGGGACACAGTGTCTCTGAGGCAGCGGACCTCCTCCTCCGTCTCTCTGAGGGTTGCCTGCAGACGGGCCAGCGTCGACTCCTGCACCGACAACTTCATCTGGAGTGGAGAGAAAAACAAACAAACGGCTTAATCGTTTCCAAAATCCCATTTTCCGTTTAAAAATGATCGTAACTGTGTTTCAATCCAATCCTGATCGGATTTAAGGAAAATAAAAGGTCTTGTCTTGTTTGTTTACTTATTTGATAAAATGAATAATTATTATGCATAAATCACCGAATGGGTTATTTATGCATCGCTAACACAAACTAAAAACACGGCGTATCCGCTGCGTGCGGCAGACCTTTTACCTTCAGCGTCTGGAGCTCCATCTCGTGGCTGTCTCGGAGAGTCTCCATCACCTTGTACTTGACCTCGAAGTTGGAGAGCTCCTTTTGAAGGACGCTCCTGTCACTCGACACTTTCTCCAGCTCGTCCCGGACTCCCGACAACGTTTGCAGCTCCTCCTCATACTTACTAAAAATCACAGGAAGCAAAACAAAAACATGAAATTAAAGTTCAAACAAACAAATTAGTAACAACAATAAAATGCTTCATTTAATTCCTTCTTCCAAATGAAACGGTCCACGCACCTGATCTGGCTCCTCTGCCTCTCCAGCTCTTTCTGCATTTCAACCACTTTGGTCTGGTTCTGGACCATCGAGCCTTTCAGAACCTCATTCTCCTGGTTGACAGACTTGAACGTAGTCTTGTAGTCACGGATCTTATCCTCCATGTCGCTGACCTTGCCCCTCAAGTCCCACGCGTGGCGACGGGAGGCGCCGCTGCCACCTGCACACAGGACCAACAAAAACCTTCCAACGTGCACTTTTATCCCAGGAGACATCCTGACACATCAGCAGGGTAAAAACTCGGGTTTAATAAAATATAAACCTATAACGAGCGAATTCCATTTCACGGCTTCAACTTCATGGTCCTGGTATTGTTCGTACTGACTCAGTCCCACTGTCATGGTGAACCAGGACACTTTGTAGAGGTTATTAATAACACATGCATGTCCTGCGGGGACGAGTTAAAAGGTCTGCTGTGAAAAAAGGACTATTTTGAATAAAGAAATAAGCACTTAAAGAAAAACTGAGGCTGTTCAACGATATTAATACAGAACAGGAAGTCTTAACTTGTCTTTTGGAAACAGTCAGAGCAAGAAGATGAAAATCTTTGACCAGTTCTTCAACCGTAATCACACACATCAAACACGAATTCATTTAATATGATATAATTAACAAACCAGAAGCAAGCAGGATGAATCTCTCACCTGTTTTTGAGACTGTGGACCCAAAAGGTTGTTTCATGTTGCCTGCCTTCGCTGCAGTGGAAGCTACAGATGTTTTCAGGACACCTGATGGAACAAGAAAGCGGTAAAGAACAAATAAATAACAATGACAATACTCTGTACTTATGATGGACCCAAGATATTTCTGAATTTTTAAAACCATCACTTAAACTACAGAACGTGTGAAATATTGTCTAAATTAAATTTTGTGCCCAATTCGAATTGAATGCTCAATCACTGCTCTACGTAAGAGTTTGTGAACTCAAAGCACACAACGATGATCTAAAAAACAAACAAACAAACAGCAGACGGTTCATCGTACCTCTGGAAGGACCGACAGCCACAGTGGCAGCTCCGGCACCTCTGACTGACCTCGCTGTGTGACGGAGAGTGAAACGCAGAGGTAAATGATTTGTTCAGAAAACACAAGATAATAGAACCGAGGACTGACATACAGCTTTGGCAGAAAAAGGGTAAAAATGTGTTTGATTACAATTTGGAAGAATCAATCGCTGAAGCCCGGCCTCATTACATCCCGGTGAACTCTGACATGATGATGATATTCACATGTTAGATCGGTGTGCATGAAAAAGTTCTGTGAGCCACTTAAGGAGGAACATGTGTGAACATGTAACCTACATAGAGGAGCCCTGGCTGCAGCAGCGGGAGGCCGCCTGCCACCGATCACCGTAGCCGCTGCCTGCGGTTTGTGCGGTTCGGGGTCCTTACGACTCCTCTTCTGCAAACACGGAAACAACAGCAGAAAGTGAGAGCATGTAGTCGTAAAAATAATAAAATATTATCACTATGCACGCTTATAAAGCATGCTGACTTCGGTGGGACACAGACCAACTCCATTGTATGAGCTCTGCAGATTAGACCTATTATTAGCTTTTGAAATATTAAGAGGAAAATGTCACAACATGAATGTCTGAGTAAAATACACGTGTTGAAACAACCACGGCTCGAACTTTTTAGACATTCAACGGCACATGACATAACGCAACCAAGAGAAGAAGTGTTTTACTGACTATCTGGAAAAATAATTGGCCAACTGTGATTCATGAGCTGATAAGTGGTTTCTTTACAGAACTACTTCTGGAGTAGCTTGAGGTACATCAGCACAATAAAACAAGAGCAGGTGAAATGTAAAATGTAGATAATTTATGCAAACCTGAGCAGGAGCAAAGTCTTGGGCATTCTCCGAGCTGCTGCTGCTGCTTGTGAGGACCCTCTTGCTTGACATGACCGGCAAGCGAGACATGTTCTGCTGAGGAGCAAGAGGTGGAGTAATGTCAAGGTTGGACAAGAGGGAGCAATAATATGTCCTCAGTGCATACTGTCTGAAATAGACAGTAAAGTTAATATTTGCGATGATTGTTTCGGGGTGAGCATCATCCCAATAAATAAATGAGTAGAATGAATCTAAACATGTATGAAAATAAATATGGCATGTATTTACACAACTTAGGTTCAAGCAATTTTTGCAGAGTGTACATTTAGAAAAGCATTGTATTTTAAGGCAAAAAACTTGAAAATATCAGCATATTGGACCAAAAAAAAAACAACAACCAATATTAGGCATAACTAATAAATTAATAAATTCAAATCAAGCAAAGACGTGTGTCTTTCAATCATCACATTTGTTAAGTTTGTTTGTTCGTTGCAACGATGGCTAAACATCCAGGCCCGTTTGTTGAAACACGTGAACCTGGCTTCAGTGTGGACATAAACAAAGCGAGCTGGAACGTGTTAAATGCGGATTCGCTCCGGCTGGACTGCCGTTATCCACATTAAACCAAACACGAACCAACGTCCGTGTTGGTACCAACGTAAGCTGGAGCAGAAAGGTGAATCCTACGTTGAATTACAGGAACTCTCGGCTTTATGGTTTGAGTAGATTGTTACGATCATTTCTTTCAAACCCCGAATAAACGGCGCGATTCGTTTTAATTTATGAAAAGTATTTACCTTAAAAACACGTTAGGTCTTCGTTACAGGTCTGCTCAATCCGCCTCCTCCAACCGTTTGAAATTTGAAATTGAACAGTCTTGGTGCGCTTCGGAGGAGCTTCTGTGATTGGCTAACCCAGAGTAAGCCCCGCCCCCGTGTTTACGTGTGCTTGTTTTAGGTCACGGAGCGTTCCGCCTGGGCGGAATACGCTGATTGGACAGTCAGCTCCGCGTTTAAAATCCAGTCGATGACTTGATACTTGATCAAACGAACCCCGTTTGACGCTTGTAGTTACGTCATTAATGAAATTTGATTCTCGCTTTTATTTTTTTAGATATTTACAATATTTAATCATTTTATTAGTCGTGTTTTTAAAAGTCTATAATCTTTGACGCATATTTTCCACAATATATATTTGTCCCGACTTTGTATTTTTTCACATTTATGTTGGTTTGTTTTACATTACCTGCTTTCTTTAGAGTTCAAAAGTATCAAAACGTTATTAAATGTAATTAATCCCCCGTTTAGAGTCAAATCCAGTTAATTTGCTTTAGATAAACCACTTTCTTTTTTTTAATAACAGATATCAAAATGCATTGGCTGCACTGCAGTGACACAAACCACGATGATAGGAGGGTTTTGCACAAACATGCAAGCTTTGGATGCCTGCTGTTCATATGTTTAGGTGTAATGCCACAGCATATGATCTACAACACTGCAATTCATACATTTTTTTTTTATTCTTTTTTGTAGCTAAAATATTTTGGACCACGAAACGCGATGTTCCTGCTAAACTGAGATACATTCATCACTGCATCATTTCTTCCTTAACAAACCCGGCCATTCAGTCGTTTCTATATTCTATGTTCCCGAGCTAATTAAGCACAAAATGGGAACCGGAGTTCACTATGTTTGTAAGAAACTTTCATTGTGGGAGCTACTGTTGTCACAGTCCTTTTGTCATCATGTGCATCCCTTTTATACAATCGTAACTGCTTTACAAACGGTTAACTAACAACATAACAAAAATACTCCACCTGACCCATTGTCTGATTCAATTTCCAAATCACATGAGGCTGGTTATCTCATGTCCTACATAGAAACACAGAAACCACACACAATCCCTGGACTACAAATCCAACTGTCAGCAAAAATCTTTCATTTTCGTAAAAACTAAATAATTATGAACATACTATGCAAAAGAAGTAATAATCTTGTCTGTCACTTCAAATAAAACAACAGCTTTTAGAATTGAAACTCAACAAGAGTCAGACACAACTTGAACCTCACAATTGATCCGATCAGTCACAAAAATAAAATAATCATACATTTTCATTATTGGGATAAAGTCTGTATTTGATCAAATAAATCAAACGATGACGTTTTTTCATCATAAACAGTTTTTGAACTTTATTCTCCTTAAGGGAAGAAACAGTCTGTTCAGATGAGCAAGAGGTGTAACTGTGCATACAGTATGCAAGAGTGTAGCATAAGAGGGCAGTTATTAACTGTATTATCAGGAGAATTGGTAATAACATTAACGAGAATATTGACAATGGGTTATTTTTCATAAAAAGACATGATGAAATACAAGGAGGAGTACACATGGAGACAATCAGTCTGGTGCGCAGGCTGACTGAGCGTTTTGATTGGGTAGAGACGGCTTGTGCAATGTCCCGGGTCACCAAGTCACACTTTCCCTTGATGTTGTTATCGGTATATTCTCAGATCATCTGTCAACGTGTCATTGAAGTCACTGTTAATGACTTCATTAACATATTAAACACAACTTGGCCAAACCAGAGTGAATATCGTGCACCTATTGGTTACATGGTAACCTTGGTTCTCTGAATGCTGAGACCAAATATACATATATTTTCTCCATCTTTTATCCAATGAAGTAGGCGACTCCCAAACATTTCATGCCTGTGGTTCATCCTTCATGTTCAGACTGTGTCTGAGTGTGGAGTCAGGTGACCCGGGGCACGGCCCATGATTTGGTACTTGTTAATTTGAGTTCCTTTAGTTTTCATATATGCTTCACACAAGACATACTTCCCTTTTACAGTTGAAAAAAGTCTTTTCTATCTATTTTATGTACAGCATACTGCAATACCATAATGCCTCAGATTGATAATAATGTGAATAACAATTGCAATACAGTTATAATGAAAGTAGTAATAATATGTATGAAAAGTTCTTTTAAAAAAAAAAAGAAAAAAAGATCGATAACAGTACCTGTCAGCTGTTTTTTTTTTTTTTTTTTACACCTCACAATCATTATTTTCCCAACAACCACCGTGACGACGACGAGTCAGGCCGTCTTTTTCTCATTGGAGGATAGTAAACTGTTTTTCTTTGAATAGTAACAAAAAATGGGACAAGACACTCTGTTTGGACTTTTCTCTCCGTTCCCATCACATTCATGCACTCACTTTGCTTTCTCTGGTTTGTTCACACGTTCCTCTGTTGGTAGAAAAATACTTACATATGATATATAAAAAAAAAAAAAAAGACAAAACGATGACAAACATAGGCGTGAAGTACACGCTTCATCAAGTGCTATCTGTATGGACACCACCCCCCCTACCTTCCCCCTCCGACCCCCCCTTTTCTCTCTCGTGTTTCCATCTCGCTCTGCTGCAGATTCCTCACGTTTTAGTGCATTCTCGAACCGCTCGGTGTCTTTTGTTCAGTACTTTGGGCTCTGAACAAAGAAATGGCTCCTCAGCTCCTCTGAGTAGGAGAGGGGGGGTTAAATGAGGACATCCATGATCTGTGAAATGAACACTTTGGAGATTCAGGCGCAGGCTTCAGCCATATTCCTCAACACAGCACATGATGTTCCTCCTGCTGCTCCTGGTCCTTCCTGATCCGTCCTTTGTTGTCCCCGGCGCATCGACAGGGTCTGTTCGAACGCCGCTGAAGCATTAACTTAGTCCTTCCTCAGTTTTCAGATCGATTCCACTGCACTGCTGTTTCAGTCGCTATTACGAATCTGGAGTCTTAAACCGACGACTCCTCGTCTTCTTTCTCTCCCTTGTTTTGGCTTGAACTAAATGAATGTGATCTGATTTTCAAAAATTACACTCTTCTGTGGACCATAGATGTGCAGAGAATAGTGCAATTTCTCTTTTAGTTAACAGATATTTTACCCCTTCATCCTCTGATGATCCCTCAGAGCAGGACTGCTGGTTTAGGATCAGTGTATTAAGTTTTATGCCTGAGTCATTGACTCAAAAGGCGATTAAAGTTGAATTTGAAGATGCTTCAATAAAATTCAGGTTTGGTTTTAATCGCCATCTCAATCATGATGATATGAAGGCCAAAACTGATGTTAGCTTAGATTTTGGAAAAGGTATTCATAAAACGGAGGAATGTGGCTCGCGGCTGAAGAATAAACTCCTGAAACGATATCCGTGTCCTAGACCAGCATTTCTACAGAGATACATGGAGAGTGGGTTCAGGAATTGATAAGCACACTGTAAAATATCTGTTCTGACAAGTAATTTAATGTTGTACTCAGCATTAAAGCTTCATTATTAAATTTGACTTCCATCTTTTGATTGTTTTGCATTTCCTCATCAGCGCCTTTCAAAATAATGTCCCTCTCACAGCAACACAGAAGGGGATCGAAGTTGATTCTATAAGTGTCTTTACACTTTCAAATTCAGTCAATAAAGCAGATGATTAGCTTCACTGCTGACAGGCGAGTAAAAGTTCCATCCTATTAGCCATTTTCTTTTGCTTTAAGAAGACTGTAACACTGAACACAGTTAAATTACTTGTTCTTATGGAAATTTGTACACCGCAGACACAATTAGTCGTCCCTCAAGCAGAGCGGGAAGACGCAGTCTATGAGTTCATGTGCTCCACCTGTATGGCTGAAGTGGAGACAGTTAGGCAGAGGTCTTTGTGGGTCACCGGCAGGTCCGCCACGGTGACTGGTTTGTACTGGATCTCATTGGCTGCCACTGTCTTGTACTGGTGCAGGTCGAACGGGCACTGGACCACAGCTTCTGTGGGTTGCTGGTAGCTGCCTGGGGGTCCAGGGTTAGGGTTCTGGTTGGTGTTGTTGGGGTTATTCTGGCTATGGAGCTGGCCCGCTCTGCCTCCTCTCCCTCGACCACGGCCTCGGCCCCGGCCCCCTCCTCCGCCCGGTGTGAGGCCCTGGGCCTGCTGGGCGGCTACTGTTGCTGCCACCGTTAACGGGTCGGGGTTGTGCTTCCTCATGTGTTTCATTAGATATGTCTCCTAGACATGCGGAGAGAGAAGAGTAGAACACATGAGGGCAGGACAGAAAACAAAGCAGGCAAGGGATTTGCATATTTTAGAGGTGTGTGGAATAAAAATGCCTGGTTGTTTTCCTCCATAAATATACATGCAAGTTGTGCGTTCAGTAAACGTATGAGTTTAAGAAAAGGTTTGTATAATTCATCAGTCAAAATGAAAACATTTTTACTCAAAACATCAGTACTTTGTCCAATTCTAATGATGCAAAACACTCCATATAAAATATAAATATCTTTTTAAAATTAGCAGTGGTGTATAAAACAATCAAGCTCATCATGTTTTGTGATTAAAATGATAAAAGTGAGATTGGCATTTCAATAAAAGTGACTATTCTGTGATGTCCTACCGAGGTATAGGATCGGTTACAGAGGCCACAGGAGAACAGCTTGGCATGCTTGACGGTGTGTGTGGACAAGTGCACCTCCAGGCTGGCAGCATCTGTGTAACCACGGTTACAATTGTGGCACTTGTAGGGCTTGTCTTTGTTGTGCTGCCGACGATGAGACTGCGGAGAACGGAGATATAAGGACATGATTGTAAAGACAAAAAGAAAACAAAAAAGTCCTCCATTTGTCTCCGTTATCAGGTGAGTAGTGAGGATTAAAGCCTGAGTTCATTTACCTGAAGGTTGGACAACTGAGTGAAAGATTTTTCACAACCCGGATGGTTACACTTGTACGGTCGGTCGCCGGTGTGGATCCTGAACAATCACAGTTCTTATTAGATAATTACAGTCCATAAAATGAAGCTGCAGTTTGCTTACAAATGAAAATGGCAGTGACGTGCATTACTGTATTTCAAAACGTTCTATATGGAGACAACATATTGTACAATAAGCAGTTACAAAAACTCAGTGTGGTAGCACTAATCATGAATAAAAGATAGGATACTAAGAGCATTTAATGGCAGTGAGATTGTAGCATTTTCCCTCAACTCCTCATTTCTTATACTTTAGTTTCTTCCACAAGAAGCCAATTTGTTTTGTCACGTAGTTTTATGAATTTATATATTTATGAATTTGAGTAGTGGGGACTTTTGTGGCTATTTGTACCCTTTAAATATTTCAGGTACACTTCAACCCTGCCGTTAAATCATCTCACAACGAAGACATAAGCTGTGAAACGCAGTTTTGGAAAAGGGAAATTACTGTAAGTCGGGAAGCTGTTCTCAATGTCACGTCCAATTCAGTTTAAAGCCAGTCTGCGTAAGAAGTCTTAGTTTTGCAACTCTGACTTTAATCATTAAAAAAAACATGCGTGAAAAGGGATGCCTCCCAAATTTGATAAATGCTGCAGTATAAACTCTAAAAGAAGGAAGAAATTACAATACTATAATTCGCCACCAACCAGCTCCAATACATGCACACGTACAAACACACCTGGTCATTCAGAACCCATCAGCCCAGCCCAGCCCAGCCCAGCCCAGCCCAGCCCAGCCCAGCCCAGTACCGTGTGTGTTGCTGTAGGTGACTGAGCTGCCTGAATGTTTTCTGGCAGTAGGAGCAGGAGTAGGGCTTGGCCCCGGTGTGGATGCGGATGTGCTGGGACAGGTAGCTGGAGTTGGAAAACGACTTGGAGCAGTGGGGACACTTGTGGGGCTTGGCCTCAGTGTGGTTTCTAACACGGGAAACCGGGATCGGAAGGTTGGAGGGGGTGAAGAGAGAGAAACAAGAGAGAGAAACAGCGAGAGATTTTTAAGCTACAGCATGACCAAACTTCACGATGAACTGAAGACCAAATCATGTGCTGAAAGGATCCGCGATCAATCGTGCTGATCAGAGACGGTTAGGTTGGACAGTGTGCTCTTTTTGCTGTGTCTGAGTTGTGAAAACACAGAACAAAACATACAGCAAGCACAGCCACGCTTTTCTCTTTCTCTCTCTCTTTCTCTCTCGCAGTCTCTCTCTCCTTTTGGTGTGCCCTGCTGTGAGTGTGTCTATGAATGTGTGACTGTGCTGCAGTCAAACTAAAATGGAAATTCAAGACAAGTGGCAGCCCAGGGGGGCACATCTTCCTGTTTACAATTAACCCTCAAAGGAAACCCAATGCATGGCTGAAAATATGAAGGTGAATGACAAGGTCGAACATAAAATTAAAAGAACCGAAATGGGAGAAAGGTGCTTTCATCACTTACAATGTCCAACAGGTCAAATCTAATAAAAAAAAACATTCTCACTGTGAGATTAGCAGCTTTATCCCTTTTGGGAATGGTGTGTAAAACATGCAGGTTTACTGAGCGCAGTAAAAAATAAATAAAGCAAAAACAAGGAGGCCGTATTCTTTTCAGGGGATAAACTATCACACAGTTAGTGTGAGAATTGGATTTACACTTGTGGGACTTAAAGGAGAGACTCACTTTGCAGCTGACAACATTTTCACAATCAGGATGTCACTGTTGTCATCTGTAAAAATAACCAGCGCGCCAAAGTGATTTGTGACATGAAGACGAACTGCAAAAATGGGATGTTTTAACGTTCTCGGTGGATCTAATAATAATGAAGTTTTCACAAGTTGCAAAAAAAGAAAAACAAAAAGAGTGGGATGTTCGGATGTTTTTGGACTTGTAAGTGATCAAAACAACTGGTAGAAATGAAGTAATGAAACTGCCTTTCCCATCCTGACAATGACCCTTCACAGATGAAGACATGAAAATAACAAGTGTAAATTTGTAAATTAATTTAAGTTTGGCTCAAGTGTTACACCTTCAAAAGGTGATGATCTGACTGCAAAAAGAGCTTTACACTGTCAACACTCGCCCAACACACCCCGGTGAGACAGCAGCTTACCACCCCTTCATCCCGTTATCCATCACTACACAGAGGCACACTTGCAACAGAAATCAGAGGCACAGGCGAGCGCACGCACGCACACACACACACACACACACACACACACACACACACACACACACACACACACACACACACACACACACACACACACACACACACACACACACACACACACACACACACAGGACCTCACAGACCAGTCAGCCCAGTACCGTGTGTGCTGCTGTAGGTGACTGAGCTGCCTGAATGTTTTCTGGCAGTAGGTGCAGGAGTAGGGCTTGGCCCCGCTGTGGATGCGGATGTGCTGCGACAGGTAGCTGGAGTTGGCAAACGACTTGGAGCAGTGGGGACACTTGTGGGGCTTGGCCTCAGTGTGAGACTTGGCGTGGATCTGCATGTCTGACTTGCTGAAGAACGTCACTGCACACATCCGACACCTTGGCGGGTGACGGGGTGAGCGAGGGGAAAAAAAACCATTTTGTGGTGAACAAGGCAGCCAAGGGGATTACTAGTACAGGGGGAGCCCATTTTATTAGATGGAATTAAACGTATTTTCACTAATCTAAACATTTTTTCCACTACCTGTAGGATTTGGGCCCATCTTTGTTGGTATGATCATCCTCATCGTTTGACAGATCATAGGGGTCAGCAGCGTGGTGCTGTAACACAAGAACAACAAATGACTTGTGATGATAACTGATGGTGTGCAAAACTTTATTATGAGACAACAAGCCAGGAAAGAAAGAAGAGACGAGACCCTGACCTGTCCTCCAGCAGCGAGGTGGGCCAATATTAACGCATCGCTTCCTGGAGGCAGGACCCCTCCCATCCTGCTCATCATCTGTTTGCTCTTTCTGCCTCGCTTTGATGGTGTTGGCATGACGACTGCAGGTGGTACAGATAGGTCGTCCCTCTTATCTGGAAACAAGGGCAGGGCGGGGTAGGGGTGAGGGTGTTGAGTGAGACAGAAACGGTTTCTGTCAGAGTCTGGAAAAATGAAACACACACACACACCATCTGAACAGTTGTTGTGCCGAAGTGTGTTTCCCTGTTTGGCAGCAACACCAAACCTCCCACGAGAGACATATACAGGTGTGTGTATACTTGCATGTGTATGGATGCAGCCACACAAAATAAATGCAGGAATAAATACATTTCAAACAGAAAACAGGAGCTTCTTATGAAATTCAAACGAGATTTGTGTACAAGGCCTCAATTTATTTTGATCTCACGTCACCAAATTCAAAATAGTGAGAACTGATAACAAATGATACCAAACTGATGACAATCTCAGTTTTTAGCGGTGAGTTTTACAATGTGGACCTTTTCTGAAAAAATAACACATTCAGCTGAAAAATGAAAGTGAAAAAACAGCCTAGATAATATTTTTTATTGTCCAACACATTTGCATTAACATGTTGTAATGACTGAAGGGATGGTGACGTGTTACCTGTATTGGAGGGGTGCAATGCAGACACTATCATGGTGGTGGCAGTGGGGTGTCCGGCTACAAATGACTGCGTGGAGGCAGTGGGGACCAGAGTGCCTTGAGGGGTGGTGATCACTAACCCCGCTGGGAGGAAAAAAGACTTTATTCTCAGTGCTGAAGCCACAATAATACTTTACATGGAGGCCAAAGCTTCAGCACTAACGTGATGGACTCGACATGATGCCAAACACTTAATAATGGATCGATATTCTCAAACTGTACCTTAAAACTGCTTCAAAAAACTGCTAATAAAGACACTTAATACAGAGAGATGTTTATGGATGAAGTAGCAGCTGCAGATGAATATTCAAAGTGTTCCTCACTCTCATGCAGCCATCTTAAAGTGGTACCAACACATATAGTAAGACAACAGAATAATTAGGTGGTCATGTTTAGGTGAGAAAGAAGGTCTCACCTGCGGTCATGATACCTGTGGAGGGAACAGGCACGACGGTGACGTTCTGGGAGGTGTGCGTCTGGTGCAGGTGTCCCCCGGCCCCGCTCAACAGTCCGCCACTGCTGTTGCCTCCTCCTCCTTCCTGTTTGGTGACCACCCGCAACCCGGCGCCTGGGTCCATAGAGCCTGGGATGGCGAGCACAGCCGTGGGATAGTGGGGGGAAGAGGCCGAGGAGTGGGGGAAGGAGCCTGCGTTGGACTTCTCTGGACCTAGTTGCTCCTTGGCCTTGTTCAGGAACATGGCGTTCTCGATCTGGAAAAAGTGGCGAGTAGAGGAAGGGGAAGAAGGAAGGGTGAAGTAATAAAGGGGGAAGGAGGTGAGGGTAAGATGTTTCATGAGGGTGGAGGTGAGGCAGTTTAGAAGAAGTTGAAAAGAACAAAGGTAATTACAGAAAAGGAGGAAAGAGATATGGATATGGAGACGAAGAGCCAGGGATGGGTTACGTTCACATGCGGAGAAAAACACAGAAGGACACCGAGTTTAGGGAAAGTGAAGAGGAGGGAGTCGACGACGGGTTCGGGAGGAGGAGGCAGAAGAGAAGACGGCAATGGGGAGAGGAGAGAGAACGAAGGCATGGTGAGATGCAAAAAGTGAATTAAAAAAAAGGAGCGAAGAGAATTGAAAAGATGAGAGAGGAGAGGGACAGGAGTGAATCCATCAAGACATCATACTCAAATAACTTTTATGTCAGTTTTATGCCAACTTCACCGACTAAGCAAACATTATTTGGTGGTGTTAGAAACATGTTCAATGATTGTGTGGTGTTAATATTTAAATTATTTCCACAAACAATCAAAGTGAGTCGCTTCCGGGTTTCTTTTGCCTTAGCACATACCACTGTACCATGTGTATTTCAAGACAATTCCACAAATAAGGTCGTGTCTACCTGTCCTTGTATTGTGGGGACGGGAGACCAAAAGTATGATGAGTTGAAATGGGAATCGTCCATTATTTCTGGAATTAAAAAGCAACACACTTAGAAAACACCTGTACTCCTCCCTCCCTCCCCCGACCACCTTTTTTTTTTTTAAATTATTATTATTAATTTTTTTTTTAATTTTTACTGTCACGTGAAACGACATCATGCATGGCTGCATTTCAGTCTATCTTAGTTTGTTTCCTTTCTGTGTATCCTCTCCTCCAGAGGAGACACATTGAATATGTTTCAAGATCAGCATGCAGCACTTAAACTGCGGCTAAAAAAATTATTTTTTTGTCTACTGAATCCGGCCGCTGCACTTTGAGGGAGGGATCTCGTTGCAAAAGTGTGAAATGCTTTTAGCTGTTGTGGTTATTTTTCAATAACTGATCTGGTTTAAAGAGAAGAGGATGTGAAAGGAATCAGGCAAAGATGTTCAAGCCCAGAAGGGTGGATATTAAAATCTACATGAGGACAAAAGAGGCAAGAGTTGAGAAAACACTAATGATAATTAGTTGTTGAGTATTTTGTCATGGTTTGTAAGACAGCCCATGCACTTCTTTACGACTCTCTCGCACATCATGTGCCGCTATTAAAAAAAAAAAAAAAGACACAAAAGCGGTTGCAAAGTCAGCAACTTGTCTATTTTTAGAAAACAAAACAAAATGCTTGTTCAGTTTCAAAAATAGCATTCTTTCTACAAGTGCATACGGTTTGTTGGAGACAACACTCACTATCTTTGTCATTGTCAAACCTACAAGTCTTCCATTTCCTGATCGTCAGCCACTGACACAGGAGCAGTCTGTTTACTGCAGCAAAAAGCAGGAAGTTTCATAGTTTCATAATTCTCGGTTGGCGCTTTATTTTCAACATATTGTCGCCACCGTGATAAACCAAGTGACAAGAACAGCTTTTAGGTCTTTCTGTCTGAATGCATGTGAAGGTTGTGAATACCATGCGTAACCATGTTGCTCACACAGCAAAGAAAAACAAACATGTAGTTACGAGTAAATATAGCTGACCTGGCATTTAATACAACCGGCATCTGCTCAGCACTTGAGGACACTATGCGAGGCCCATTTAAAGTAGATGTCGGCTTAATAAACGTTACTGATGTAACGACATATTTCATGCAAAACATTTGTCAATACACAACTCGAGGCATGTTTTGTGTTATTTTCCACGAGCCTCCTGTCTCCTCTGCAGCTGCACAGCCTCCAAATAAACTACGGGACGAGCTTCAAAAGCAAATAAATCAAACATCCCACGGGCTGTTCCGCAACTCAGCACCTGGTACAAAGGGGTCGTTATCAGTGTATTACAAAAGTCTATGATTCAGTGCTGAGAGCCATTTTTCTTTTTCTTTTTTTTTTTTTTTTGTTGACGAAGGGGGGGAGGGGGGGGCAACGAGCTGGTAGCTGCGGGCTAACGTTAGCTGGGATGGACGCAATCTTGTATTAAAAAATAAAAAAAACGAATTTGTTATAAATCAGGGAACCTCGTGCAATAACAACTCGTCGCAGATGCGTGCTTCACCGAACCGAACCGAACCGGCTGCCAGGAGCTTACTGTGATATCCGACGTGCGCGCAAACACGGCTAGCTGGGTTAACGCAACGGGACGAGGGCAGCTAGCTAACGCGCCTCCATGAATCGCGTCCTTTTGTTCGCTGGCTGCGGTGTGCAGCTACAAGGAGGCCCGCGGTGCTCATGTCTCTAACGAGCTCTCCGCGGAGCGAGCACCAAACACCCCTCGCTCCCTATAACGCCGTCCATTCCTTCACTCCCCTGCTCGACCTCACTGAGAGAAAAATAAAAAAAAAAAAAAAAAAAAAAAAAAAAAAAAAAAAGTCTCGAATAAAAAAAAAAAAAAAAAAAAAAAAAAAACAAAGACAAGAAAAAAAAAAAAAAAAAAAAAAAACCGTCGACGCCGTTTTGCTTTCTGGAGGAGACGCAGCTTCATGCAGACTTCCGGCGGGTTGGGACGACGGCGCTCTCAGACACACTGAAAATAACAGTTCATTAACAACCGACGGATAACTCCTGCGTTAATTACCGGTGAACTCGACTCCCCGCCAACCCCCCCGGAGCTTCCTCGGGTCGGGACAGTTGGGAAACTTTGTCCAAATCCGCCCTCAAACACCTCAGATGGGCCTTTTTTTTTCTCCGTTTTTTTTTCCTTTTTTTCCCTCCAGCTCTTCTTCTCGGAACAGTCAAGCAGCGACAGTTCACACAGACACGGTTCCGGTCTCACCTTTCAAAATAAAATCACCCCTCCCCCCGCCCCCTATATACGTACCTAATTTGATTTCATAAAAAAAAAAAAAAAACGAAATTTAACTTTGAATTAAACACAATTTTACATTGTGAATTTTCTGACGACACAAGCGCACAGACGTTTAAGATTTTCTAATTTACTTTAATCAGAGAACGAATATAAAATAATACTTTGATTCCAGGTTTCGCGGTATATGCTCTCCATATGTAAAGAGTCGGTTGTAATGAGTATTTTGAATTGTGTTCTACATACGTAATAATTCCTTTTCATCTCCGGTAGGTTATATCTCAATTTTTTAATTCATAATCATCTCACTTCCTGTGTAAGATTGGCTAACTTTCGTTACCTTGACGCAGCTGCCAACGTCCATACATTGTCTTCCGGTGTATTAATTACCCCGTCTGTGTGCTGCACGTCACATCAGTTCCTATGTCATTTTTGATCTATATTATTGTAGACAGCTGTTGGCTACTTTGGCTTAATAAAAAAAACAAAAAACACATCCATTTAAAAAAGTAATTAAGGTTCTTATATCTATATCCATTTTGCTATAATTATTTTCTGTTTGTATAGTCTGTGTCTATCAGATAATATAGACTTTATAGCACAGAAATACACCAACTTGTTTATCAAGAGAGCAAGAACTATCTTTGGTTAGTTGGGTTGCTGGTTTGAATCCCTACTCGCGACCACGAAGCCTCTCTTGGGCATGGCATGGTACCTCCAATAGGGAGATGTCCATCCAGGAGATGTGAAAGATCCACAATTCAACCTCAGCATTTTTTGACAGTTCAATGAAAAGAAAACCTTATGAATGTTTATGAAAAGGTTTATTAGGACCCCACTAAGCGTGTGAGAACTGTTTGTCATGGCGGCCCATACAAAAACATTATGCAGTTACAATTCAAAACCAACACAACCCCACTTATGAACGAACACAATTAAATAAAAATGGGAGAAGAACACAACACCACACGTGCACAAATCAGCTGTGTAAACAGGAAATAATACGAGTAAAATAAGACTCATGGTAGTAGAATACTTTCAGAAACAGTAAAGACATAACTGGCTTTTGTTTTGCAATTTAATTTAAGCATATTATGTATAGGACTGCAGGATAACACTTTCCTAAAACACACATTTCCCAAAGTGCAGACAGTCGTTTAAATGGCTTTTATTTTGGCAGAACTTCACGGACACACTACAGCAGGAGTTAAAATAACACAGGAAACTTGAATAAACTGACTGCAGATTTTTCATACATTTACAATACAAACACTGGAGCTGCTGTTTGTAAGAGTTAGTTGAGTTGTTGATGGTGACGTGTGAAGCTAACAGTGCCACACCGATGCCGTATCAAACATCAAATATATACTGAATAAACACATCTATATCCCCGTGTAGTGCACCCGCTACATAATCACAAAGATCACATTTAAATTTCTATAGCTAATCCCATACTTTCGTAACTCCACAGTGAACTGCACACGCCAGCTGTGTCCTGACTGAAAGCATTTGCAATATGACGTTGGAGTTTAAAGTGTGGTAAGTACTGATGCATGCATAACAGCAGTGTCATGTTCACATCATTAACATGTAACCACAGACAGCCAGTACGGTACATTTGGCTGGACTGTAGTCAGCAGTGCAGAGAAGTAAGAAACAAACAGTGAGGTGGTTCAGAGCTGGGTGTCATGGAGGAATAAAAAGAACCATTATATGGTTATATTTAACGTCGTCATGCAGCTCAGTCAAACTAAATCCAATTAATCGTCTAAATACAGATGTTATTAAACATGTTTTTAACACAAGATTCTTCACTGTTTAATATATAACAGTGCATGCTGTTGAAAAAAAGAAAGAAAAGCGTCAGTGTTTTGAATACCCAGCCCCAGAGATTATGGTGAGGTAGAGGGCGACAGTGGGATGATATAAGGCAAGTTGGGACACTTTATAATAACACATCAGAACTAGCTCTTAAACTTTCATTACAATATTAATCTGGGTGACAGATACATTATATTCATAACAGATATTCACTTCCTTACAGTAGATTGTTTGGTATTTACATTAAAATACAAAGAAAAAAAATTAGTAAGTAAAATACGCGCTATAGCAAGACTAAGAGTAAAGGCTATCAAAACCTAAACATCGTATTCCCTGAAGCTAACATCGGAGATTATAGGTTTCAGTAATGTGTAAATTAGTAATGAATAGTTAATTTCCTACAGTGATTACATTGTGGTATTCCCTTTCGTAGGATATGAGGCTAAAGCTACACTTGACTTCAGATTTACTCTTAGCATTAAAAGCTACACCTTCACGAGAGCTGCTACACAAGTGGCCACAAAAAACAAAGCAAAACAAAAGGTACCACTTTGCTTAAGATATACATCTAGGATGTATTATTGGGCTGCACGGTGGTAAAGTCTCGAATTTGTAATTTAAGACCTTTGATGTTTTCGCAGTGCTCTGACAACAGATATTAAATAGAGGTTGGATAACGACCATGTTTGACACAGAGTACTTGGTAGAGGACCTGAAGTCAGGAACGATAGTACTGAAGATGGGTTAGTGTTGTTGAACATGCAGCACATACAGTCATATTATAAAGTGATGCGTATGGCTACCAAACTATAACTAAAACAGAAAACATGACAGATTTCCAAACTCTCATACGTACTACTGCCATAAAGATTTACAGATGGGATCACAATTTTGATCAGCTGTTAGATTGCAACCATCCAGGACAGCTTCACAGACTTACGTGTTGACAAAAGAAGGATTATCCTGAACACTCGATGGATTAAATACGATGAAGGTTATGAAAAGAAATGAGTGACGGCTAGAACTGCTGTGGATTTGGTCAACTGTTACAACCTGTCATGTTTGTAGCATTCGGGAATGAAGCTTTTATTTTTTTGGATGCATGTTTGTATTAAACTTTCATGCTAAGATGCACTTAAGGTTTGGCAGCAAGGCAGTGAACACGGCAGTTATGGAGGAGACACTGAAGGTAAACGCAGACAGTGGAGGAGGAAGAGGGGGGCTTAGACACAAGAGGACAATATTTTCTTAATGGTGTGACACATCACGCAAAATGTGGCAAAGAGGAAAGAAGATTGGAAAATGACATAAGACGGCTCAGAAAGTCTTGGAAAATTTTTTTTTTAAAATCTGGTTAGGCGAGTGTAAATCAAGGCACAGGCCTGAAACTGCTTGAACGCTTAGTGTTGAATGGATGTAAATATATTAATAAACATATTCGGTTCTAAAGACAATTAACTGTAACAGCAGGCGGAGGAGCATAAAGCATCAACAACCAAAAAAACAAATAAAAGGAGATGAAGAGTGAATTTTCACAACGAAGCAGCTACACAGAGGAAAGAGGCTGCGATCAGAGACTCATGCAGGGAATCCAGGCAGCTGATAAGACAACAGGAGAGCGGATCTGCCCGGTCGGCGGTCCGGACGGTTCTCCTCAGCCTGTGCGAGAGGACACCTGCAGAATGGAGGGAAAGGCATGAAACGAGTGCTCGTGTTGGGATTCGACATGACGCGTGTCATCAGATGAGCGACAGCACGTCCGGGGGGAAATACGTTAGAAGTTAATGAGAGCACACGGACGTACGCGCACGACGAGCGAGTCACCTGAGAGATGTTGACTCCGGTCAGTTTCTCCACCGCTTCGGGGAGGCGCGTCATGATGTCCAGCACCTCTCCGGACAGTTTGGCTGCGCCCACCTCTCCGCCCCCGCTCGACACCATGGTGATTTTGTGGGCTTCACACAGAGGCCTGCTGATCTCTTCTGCCATCTGGTGGACGACAGGCAACACAAAGTGTTTAAAAACCCCTCATCAAACGTTTTACTTGGACTTGACTTGAGAAAACCCAAAGAGGTCAGAGTGCAAGCGAAGCAGTGAAACTGGATATTTACTTCATTTATCAGGCAAATGGAATTAAATGATTCCTGACAATATGCAAGCCATGTCTGACTCACAATACCTGTTAATATGCACAATATCATAATTACTAAGGCTTTATGGTTTTAGTTTATCGTTTGTTGTTGTTTTAAATGTTTCCATGATATTTTCTGATATACAAAATTCATTTTAAATATCATCTGCTAGTCTTTAACACTTTAACTGTGGATGAGGTAAAACACCTATAAAACCCTAACCCACCATGGTTCTATATGAACGAGATGGTTACCATAACTGGCTAAAAGGTGAAATCAAAACAGCAGCACTTTAAATGTCTCAAGCTTCAGAAAGGTTATGTTGTGACCAGACAAAGAGTAAAATCAACAAAGATACCTTTCTGTTCATTTTCTGATGGGATATATGTAACTAATGTGTTTTTTGGTGTGTCGCTATAATTAGGAGAATAAGTGGAAGCCAGGGATGGATTAGTAACCAAAACACAAACATCTAGCGGTGATGAGTTAAATAACATTATCCTGGTTGTTACCAACCGTACATGACAGTTTCTCTCACCAGAGGCAGTTTCTCCAGCAGCATGTCCACCATGGCTCCGTCCTTGTACTCCTGGAAGGCCTCGGCCTTCTTCGCCATCTGCTCCGCCTCGGCGCGACCTTTGGCCTCCACTGCAAACGCCTCAGCGTTACCTTTAACCTGAAGGTTTTGATGAAAGCAAAACACAAAAGCCCCACAAAGTGAAACTCTTGCCTGGATACTTTGTGGAAACAGTAATTCTCATTTAAAATGTTTTCGCTGAGTCACGATTGATCTGTATTGATCTGCGACTCACCCGTATGGACTCAGCTTCAGCCTCTGCCTCCATGATCAGCTTCAGACTGGAGAGACAGACAGAAAGGACACGCAGTCAGAGGCAACCACTAAGAGGAGGACAAATCCAGTTTCAAACTGCTGTTACATCATCATCATCAAACATCTGACTAACAGAAAACATCTGGACTGCATGTGGCCAATAAGGTCTAACAGATGTCAAACAAAGTATAGTAACTTAAATGATGCCCGTGCCTGTCCAGAGTCGTATGATATATATATATGTGTGTGTGTATATATTATATACAGTGAAGTATCTGAAGAACTTTTGTCCAATAAATCTGATTCTGATAGAACACAAAGTTGTTGCCATGACAGCAGACGATGATTCGAATATGAATGTTGCTGCAACGACACACACACATCTTCAACCCGACAGCAAAGAAGATCTTTGTAATCAGCACAGTTTCGAGCTGAACACACAGGATGAGTGTCACCGACTCCGTATCTGACTAAATATGTTCACAATCTCCCCTTCTGTTCATCAGTTATGGTGCAGAATTTTTTTTTTTTTTTTTTTTTTTTTTTTTGCAGAACATTATCATGTCACAGTGAAGTTGACCTTTGACCTTTTGGATATAAAATGTCCTCACTTTATCATTTTAGACATTTTATGTGAAATCTTGTCATAAGTAGCGAATTAATTATTAAGTTATGGCCGCAATCGTGTTTTGTGAGGTCACAGTTACCTTTGACCTTTGGCTATCAATTTCTAATCAGGTCATCCTTGAGTCAAAGTGAACGTTTGTGCCAAATCTGAAGAGATGCCGTCACCGTTTTAGTGGACAGATGAAAGTTTCCGTTACAACAGATCATCTACAACAGGGATTCTTTATATTTCCTGCCGACACAATAACAAATGTTCAGGAAACACTTCCCGCTCGGACACTGAAGAAGACATCGAACGTAACCTCCAACTCACCGCTGGGCCTCGGCCAGTTTCTCCAGCCGGTACCGCTCAGCCTCAGCCGGTTTCTTCACCTTGGCCTCCAGCTCCTTCTCCCTGCGGGTGATCTCCTGCTCCTGCAGCATGATCTGCTGCGTCCGCTCCACCACCTGCACCTGCATCTTCTCCTCCTCGATGCACTGCTTCGTCTTCGCCACCTGCCGAACGACGATTACATAAAACATATAATTACTTCACAAAACTTTCTGTGCAGTTAAAACCAGATCGGCCAAATAACGACGGTTGCTTCTTATCCGCTGCCGTGTACCTGCAGCTGATAGGCCATCTCTGACTCCGCCTTCTTCGTGTTGACTTCGATGTCGTAGGCTGCCTTCTTCAGCTCGTAGTCCCTTTGGGCCTTCGCCATGTCGATCTCATTCTTGTACTGAGCCGAGATCTTCTCCTGCATCGCGTGGGCTTCCTGCAGGCAGAGAGACGCAGAGGAACGGAGAAAGGACGGATTCAGGATCAATAAGAACACATCTGGAAATTTAACAGGATGAAAATGCTAAAAAATACAAAGTAGAGTTTAGATAAAACAAAAGAAACAATGTGACTTAAAGATGGCCGCCATCTCTCTGAGAACACAGTTCCCATAAACCCTGATGTTAAAACCCTGGTGCGAAGAGGGTGTCATAGGAATAACGAAGAGGGAGAAAGTGATTCATCTCACCCTGATCACAGCATCCCTCTTGTTCTGGGCCTCTCCAATGCGAGCGTCTTTCTGAACCTGGGCTGTCCGAGCTTTTCCGAGTGAATGCAGATAATCCTGTGAACCAGATGGAGGAAAAAAAAAACCCCACATGAGATGGAGACGAAGTCAGAAATGTTTCTCTGTAAAAACACTCTTCCAAGCATGTGTAACGTAGTTTTCAGATGACCTGGTCGTCGTGAACGTCTTTGAGAGTGTAGCTGACCACGCTGATGCCCATGTTGACCAGGTCGGACGAAGCCACCTTGAAAACCTGCTCGGAGAACTTCTTACGGTCCTTGTAGATCTCCTGAGAGGAAGAGCATTTATTATCAGTATTAAAGCAGGTTTGTGTGTGAACTTGCATCCTTTTTGTCTGTGCGTCCAATCAGACAGGTGACGTTATATTAACATGCTATTACAGCTAAAAAAAAACCCGCAAAAAAACCATTTTCAGCCTATTTGCGAAACACTTTTAGAGAAACCGAATGTAATGAACTAAATCTGTCATGAAGAAGACTTGAAGGGTTCCAGATTGCAGTAAATCCAGCGATGAGCCCTTCCTTCATTACCTCAACAGTTAAGTGGGCGATGATGGCCCGCTGGTGCCCCTCCAGCGTCTCCAGGGCGATGTGAGCGATCTCAGGCTCTGACTTCCCCATGAACATTTGACAAGCTGCAGCCAGCATCTGTTTGTTCTGACCCTGGATCTTCATCTGTAAAATACAGTTACTGGTTTATTCATTTATGGCTGCAGTAAAACACAGATACGGCAATTTCTCATGTACACGATGAAAAAGCAGAACAGCAGCTGGTTTAGCATGAAAATAAATCATCTACTTAGGCTGAAACTACATCTGGATGACTTTCACAATCAAGTTAATAACAACAAGTTAACAAGTTAAATCCCATCGCTGATGTCACATTTTTATAACAAGCTTCAATGAAACGCACACAAACGGTCTGAGGACACGGGAACAGATGTGCGGGAGCCGTGATGGACGACCTGCCGGAGCGAATACAAACCGTCCAGCTACATCTACAGAATCACAATTCACCCGCGTGAAAAACCCTCCGCTGACCTGAGCTATCCCGGTGACGGAGACGGGCACTCCGTGGCGGGTGTACACCTTATCGCTTTTCACATTCAGAGTCAGAGTGTTCAGGGAAATCCTGCAGAGAGGCAAGAAAAGATGATTATTGATTGATTGTACATTTGCCTCGAATGGTGTATACATCAACGTGTTTGTTATATTGAGTTGCCGGCACAAGAGGAACACTTAACAAAGTTAAAACACGAAATAAGCCGTGAAGTAAACTGGAACGAATGCCATCAAAATATACCTTATTGCAAAAAAAAAAAAGTTAAATAATTTGTACAATTACACTCCAACATTTGCTTTCAAGACGCACACATTTGCATGGGATGATAGTGTTGTTTTCTCTTTCAAGGTCACATAAAATGGTCCGAGAAGGTCCACCCAGATGTGGAGCCCCGTCCCGGCTTAAAATGTTGGTCAACATCAGGAATTCAGATCTATTGACAATCCGGCGGACGGCAGACGATAGAGAAACGTCAGCGTTCGCCTACCTCTGGATCTGCTGGATGCAGGGGATGACGAACGCTCGGCCTCCGGCGATCATCAGCGGGGGAGAACGACAGAACCCTGGCAGAGATGTCAGATGGAGCAGAGCATCACAGCGGAGACTTTATGGTTTGTGGTAAGAGCAAAATATTTGCACCCAGATTTCCGTCACAGCTTTTGTAACTCGTTTCACTTCAGAATTACAGATTGACCCAAAAATTGGCTCACAAACATGGACGCTGATTCTTATTTTACAACAATATTGTGATGTTTGTCTTTTAGTATCTTTAAATATTTGTATTTGTGGTGTATTTCCTCCTCTTTGCACTGACAGCCTTTAAATGTGTGGTAATTACTGAAAAACAACAACTGTATATATTTAGTTTTGGTTGTCATGGAGCTATAATTTTACCTGATACCACCATCGCCTCGTTGGGACCACAGGTGTAGAACATGTTGAGTCTCCTTCAGACTGAAAAACAAAGAAAGCAAAATAAAAATAAATTAAAGTAGCTGCCATCAAAATATACCTTATTGCAAGTTACTCTGGATCCCTTTATAAAATGTAGAAAACGCTGATTCAGCTGGTTGTGTGGACTCATCTTGTCCTCGTACACATACACATACACATTTGTTTTATTATTTTCTTGTTTAAGTCAGGATCAGTTTATGTTGTGTGCCTCAGAGGCTGGAGGGGTTGTAATGTGATGGGACACAGACCAGCAGAGCTCAAATCTAATTTACGCAAATGCTGCGCAGTAAAATCCACAAGAAAATGCGTAAGAATAACAAAAACACCGCACAGACACGATTCCGAGAAAAGGAACAAGGCTTTAAAAAAAACAATCTGCACAACATTACTTAGTACATATTGCAAGCGGCTCGCTGTCTACACATTAACTCGATCAATTTGGCACAGACGTTTGAGTTTACCAGCGAGGAATAGATGTGGACAGAAGAGTAACATGACCACACACTTACCGGTTAGGTAATAAACGATGCGGTTTCGGTGCCGCAGGGTGGAAACAGAAGAATGAAAAGCGGTTTCTGTTGGTTAAAATTAATGTATTTATATCGCAGGTGACGCTTATTCCCGTCACCGATGCAGCCAGTGAACATGAACCCACACTGCAGCTCAGGGGCTCGGGTTGAGCACATCCATCGATCAAACGGCGCACGACCGCCACCTGGTGGCGAGGTGGGGGACTGCCACAATAAGAAGTTCATGCTGGTTGGAGCAGGTGCAGTGATTCCCTCCTCCTCGCTGTGCCTCACTGCTGAAGGCCGTGTCAAATAATTTTATCTGTGAAGTAACTAAGTAAATTTACTCAAGTAAACACTTGTGCTTGAGTATTTTAATTTTCTACTTATTACCACTGGATTTCAGATGGAAATCTTTGACTTTTTTACTGGACTACGTTAGTCTTGGCAATAAATGTCAGACAGACAGAGAAAAAAAGACAGACAGACAGAGAAAAAAAGACAGACAGACATAGATAGATAGATAGATAGATAGATAGATAGATAGATAGATAGATAGATAGATAGATAGATAGATAGATAATGTAAATAGTAGTCACAATTTAGGGAAAGTGGGCCTTAATCTGCATTATACTGTAAATATTAAACCCCTGCAGGCTTTAACATGCAAACAGCATTTTAATGTTGCAGGTGGCTGCAGTGAAGTTGACTCAGGATAATGTCAGAAATTGTTTGGTGGTTTAATTTACTGTATGTCAAGGTATCACATTTTCTACGCACCTTGTAAGGCTTTAAAATCTATAAAGTAACTGCCAGATTTAAGTAGTGGAATAAAAAGTATAATATTCTTGTGCAAAACAGCAGAAAATATAAATATTCAATTAAAAAGATATGTCAGATTTGTACTGTATAGGCTACAGTACTTGGTTGATTTCCACCATTAATTCTATTCTATTCTATTCTATTCTATTCTATTCTATTCTATTCTACTCTACTCTGCTTTGTTGTATTTGGGGCTCCAACGGGGCAGTGATGACAAAACCCGGCACTCCCTCTCCTCTTCCGGTCCTTGCCTTAGCGACAAGGAAACCCCTTTACGAAAACCGCTCACCTTTCAGCCAATCAGCGCCGGGGCTGCAGGCACGGCAACCAATCAGCGGCGTGGGCGGCGTGATGGCAGCGTCCCAAACATTTCTGGCCGCCTGCTGGACTCTGCTGTGGTACAATCCTCTCACTGGGTCCGTCAATCGGTCTGCAGGTCAGCGACACAAAAGCATCTCCTCCACTCTTCACTTTCACCACCAACTATCAGCTATCATGAGGGAAATCGTGCACATCCAGGCCGGCCAGTGCGGGAACCAGATTGGTGCAAAGGTAAGAAGAAGTAGAAGAAAAAACAAACTTTTATTGTCCTTAATTTGCACTTTACTCCAATTTTAACTTGTTCTGCTAAACGTTTGATGCCTAAAACCTTTCAGACGCCTTTCTTTTGTTCTGTGTTTTCACAGTTTCATGCAATAATTGTATTTAATGACAAATCTAAAAAAAATAATAAAAATCCTGTATCTCACCCAACCCTTTTTGTGTATGAAGATGGAACAGGAACCAGACGGCCCTATTGTTTGCACTCAGACTCAGTTAACATACATGAGTATAAAGTTAGTTCATTCTTAATTGCACTAAATTGAATTATTTCCATTGCAAACTACCTTTACATATAAAGGTAGTTTGAAATATTTAGTAATTTTTTTACGAATCTGTGTCAAAACATTCAACTCAGGCAAAATGGAAAGAAAACAAAAAGTGCCGCAAGGCCGGATTAATTCATCATTGTTGTGATGTGTCGGGTATAAAAGTACCACAAAGTGCAGGACGGTTTACCCAAAAACAAGCATTCTGTTTCAGCAACTCCTTATTTAAGTATTATAATAAAATGAGTTCTCTAGGAAATTATGTGAAGCTACAACGTTTGTTAAAAGAGCTGTAATGTTGAGTTATTACAGCGTAATTGTTATTCTGGAATAGGACATTTCTTTTCGACAGTAGTCTTCACACAGACTACCGTAACAATTCACACACTTGAAACTGTTGACAAAACGGTGACTCAAGTCACTGAGCCGTGATTAATGAAGCTGGACAGACTTCACTGGCCCAGCTGCTGCCTTGGCTGCCTGGTGAGCTCTTTGTCACTGAGAGAGAAGAAAAAAAAAAAACCAAAAAAACGAGAGGAGAGAGCTGGAAAAGAAAGGAGAAATTTGCTGAAGCAGAGGAGAGGAACGCAGCGGGAGGAGGAAGAGGAGGAGGAGGAGGGTGGGGAGCGGGTGGAGGGGAGGGAGGGGGGGGGAGATAACAAGTGGCTCAGTGTCTGCTCTCAAAGCACACATGAGGTCATTTAAATGTCTGCTTTTCCACTCAGTGTCTCACATGCAGACCCCCCCCCCCCCCCCGAACCAGTAGTCACCCTGTTTACACATGCACAACAAGAAGTGATGACGCCTCATCAGCACTTTAAATGTCATGTGGAGGTTCTCAGACATCCACAGTCAGTCAAATTAAGATATTTAGATTAGTTATTGAAGCAAAATTGGTGTTCTAGATCATTCTCGCAAACAATCGATTGCTTTGGGTGTTTTTAAGCATGAAAGCAAAATCTTTGCCCATTTTAGCTTCTCAAATGTGAATATTTGGAAATCCAAAGAAACTTGAAAGCACATCACTTCAGGCTCTGGAAACGGTGATTGATTTTTTTGTTTTGTTCTTTTTCTGAGCATTTCATAGATTGAACTGATTAATTGAGGAAACAATTAGTAGATTCATCTTTTTTTTTTTTTTTTAAATAGTGATACTTGCAGCCCTACTGATATACAATAAATTGACAACCTGTTCAATTCCCAAAAGAAACATATATTTTTACATGATCCCTCATCATATATATATATATAAATAACTCTAAGTGGAGTGTGAGTGTAATCCTGCTATCTTTCAAGATTTAATTACATATGAAGTGAAACTGAATAACAAGCAGAAAGTCTTTTATTTGAAGAATCAGATCGGATATTTAGTTGAATTCATTTCAGTGATACTCGTATATTTGACCCATCATACGCCCGTTCAGCTGAGTTGCCCAGAGGGAACCAGCGAGAGACCTGGCAGCAACATATGGGGGCGACTCGGACCCTGATCACTGAAGACAAGTGTATTTACAGAGGATTTAGTGACGCTGAGGTCACCCTCATTTCACAACGGATTAACTCTGCCTTCAATTCACTCACTTACCCGATCCAACCAACATCTGCTCAGGCCTCTAATGTAGCTGGATTATTTCTCCTAGATATGATTTTCGTGGACGATTAGAGATTTCAGCTCGTTAACGTACTTGTTGGGGATTCTGAAATCTACGTTTTTGTGTTTTGTACTCGGATTACGTCTTCGTTTGACTACACAGTTTGTGTTTAACTTAAAATGTTTTAGGTCAAGATACCCCACCCCAACTCATCAGCTTGTTGCCATGGTGATCGCGGAGGGGTGGGGATGAGCCAAAGACAGTGAAGTGACAGTAGTGAAGATGAAAAAAAAACTGCGATTTTCATGGCTACCAACCCTTTTTTTCTTTCTTTAATGTCTCCCACACAAACATACAGTGCCAGCCTCTCTCTGCTTATCACGCACAGACACACGCACACGCACACGCACACACGCACACGCACACACACACACACACACACACACACACACACACACACACAGAGAGAGAGAGTCCACGGCACAGATTAGGGTCAGCTGACTGAGCTGGTGTGACAGTCTGTGCTCTCGTCTGGACTGAGTTTGGCGTTGATGTGTCAGATCTGTAGAAACGAGGCCGGCCGAATCCTCTGAGAAATCTCTGCTCTCACCGACCCCTCCGACCGCGAGTGGAAATGACGGGTTTTAGTTTTAAAATTGTACAGTACAGAAGCTCTGTTGACCGAGTGTGCGGTTCGCTGAAGCAAATGGAAACGTTTTTTTTTTTTTCGTTTTTTTTTCTTTTCCATCTCAAATCTCAGCTGAAATCACTGTTGAAGAGATTATATCCTCCTGTTAGATTAACCTTGTTTATCCAAATGATTTTATAACAAGAGAATCATACTGTCGCCCAAACAGCAGGATAGAAACTCCATCCAGAGAAAGATGGACTTGGTTCTTCTTCCGTTTCTTTTGCTTTGCTAATATAAACCCTGTTTACTGGCTTGCTCTGTAGGTTAGGTTAGGTAGTTCCTTTATCCTCTAAATATAAGGATTATTATAAGGATACATGTGAACTTAATTCATCATGTTTAATTGAGATTTTCAAGTCTTTTATTACTTTTAGGTTTGTATGATTTAAAGTTACTTCAAAAGGTTTATTTTTTTGTATTCTCATAAACTAAATAGGATTTATTTTGGATCATTTTTGCCTTTATTTATAAGAAACAGTGCGAGAGAGTCAATACAGACATCCCCCCATGTTGTACGGACACTAATCACTCGCCTGTCGGGTCACCCCTTTTATATACTTTAAGCTTTTTGTCTTGTGTTGGCGCTACAAAGCCGAAACACTCAGTTAATTAATTTTTATGCCAATAAATGGAAAATTGATCAGCAATCACGTTATCAGTTGTGTAAATTTGAACCGTTTAGATGAAAATTTCCTGGTTTCAAACTCTGAAAAGTTGGTTTTCTTAGACTTTTAACGAAATAAATTAGTTAGTTAGACAAATGTGTCGGCTCAACTTTGGAAGATTGTAATGTGCATGATGTGCAACTTTATTGGTTTGTGCTTCTTCCTGGAAGTTTTCCCAAAAAAGAAAAAGAAAATATCTCCATTAGATTAGAACCACGTAAATGTTTGTATTTTTTTTTATGCATGTTTTACACATGTGCCGTCTGGTTCATGTGTGTTCACCAGCGGTGAGCATGTATAGCATGTGTAATCAGCCCGGCACAGAAAAAGTGACCGCAAACCTTCTCTCGCCACGTTCAAACACACGGCGGCCTCATTGAACAGAACACGGAGCTGCTTTCAGGTGGTCTTGTGACCGCTGAAGATAATGAGATGTCAGCGTGTCTTTGGGAAACACAGAGGACAGAGGACTCTGTGTTTCTCCTCTAATTGGCTCTCAGTTATGGACTTAATAACCACACAGAGACACCTCTTTGTACGACCTGTTTCCTGGACTGTGACCGGAAAACCGACTAAACACAAAACATTCTCTCAGTTAAAGCTGCAAATGGATGTTTCAGATAAGATCATATTTTTCTCTCTTTTTAAAAAAAACAAATATATAAATAAACGTTGGAAATGCAAAGTGACGAGACAATCACTGACTATCTAAGAAATGTACATTAATCTGTGTGTAGAGTACACGCTTTGTGTTCTGATGACGTCTCGGCCTGTGTGTTTTATTTATTTATTTTTAGTTCTGGGAGGTGATCAGTGACGAGCACGGCATCGACCCGACAGGAACCTACCATGGAGACAGCGACTTGCAGCTGGACAGGATCAGCGTTTACTACAACGAAGCCTCGGGTAAGTTCATCCTGGCTGCACAGTTCCTACACTGAGGTGTGTGTTTGATAAACTTCAATGAGACGCCCCCCTACTCCTCCCCCGGTGGAGAAACGGGCTCACTGCAGCAGCAAATGACAGGCTGTAGATGAAAATAAATCAATTTAAATCATGAATACACAAATGTTCTCCCAGCTGGCTTGAAATTGTTAGAATTAAGGATGTGTTGTACGTCCACACTCGTTCACATGATGGGATTCATTAAAGAGCCACTAACACCAAAACATTTAAAAAGGTTGGAAGATATTTGTGGTTAATTACTACTGTGATAGTGGTGTGTTTTACACCCTAAACTGTTGTATACAACTAGTTTAACTAGTTTAAGCGTGTGAAGACTAAATACTACAGATTTACACTGGATGTTAAAAACTAAAAACAAAACAAAAGTTGACACTTGGAAAGACAAATTTCATGAAAATGAGTTGGATGAGCTTCAGTGAAAGTGTAAAAAATTATCTTCTACATGCATTTTGACCACAATATCGTCGTTATTCTTACCAGACTCAAAATGTGAAGTGTGTTGAGTTCAGACGTCCTGTAGTTTGTAGTGCTCGACTCCATCTAGTGGCCATGTGAGGTATTACAAGTGTACACCAGCTGTTTAACTGTACGCTGATAATTTCAAGCTTTTCATAAGTGTGTGATCCATTTATTTTTAATATTTAGTCATCATTTCCAGCACCAGTTAAATGAGGATTTGCCTGTTATTTATTAGAAAAATTAAGAAATATTCTGTGGTTACAATGTTGGTTGACATGATATTTCAGCCTTCGTTGTAGCATCCCAGATTGAGTCAGACTGTCTAAAATGTTTGTTATCACTCCATGATGTTAATAAAACCCAATGACTGCGCTTGTCTTTTTCAGTTTTAATATTATACGTATATAATAAAATATATGTGTCCGTATGTGTGTGCAGGGGCGAAGTATGTTCCCAGAGCCATCCTAGTGGACCTGGAACCAGGCACCATGGACTCGGTCCGTTCTGGACCCTTTGGGCAAATCTTCAGGCCTGACAACTTTGTCTTCGGTAAGAGAAGAGCGCCCTCTACTGGAGAGGAGATTTTAATAGGGCCGTCTTTCCCTTCAGGAGGTCAGAGTCAGATTGGGACACAAAACAGCACGAACATGTTGACCAGTGGCACTTGGAGGCCTGCTGCCGCTGGGCTTCGGCCTCCGGATGTCCCTGTTAACCTATTTGTGTGGTTTTAGTCACATCCTGTTCTTTTTTACAAATTTAGCCCAACTGAATGTCCTACATGGCACGAACAAGCTCTCAATCCCAGAATGAAACCACAAGGAGCTTCAGATTACTGACTCACTTTGACTCATGCTTCAGAACAGTTCAAGATTGATTTCATTCCTTCATTTCAAGGTTAATTATCAAAATATAAACAAACAGCTAAGACATTTCTTGTAATAATTGGCTTGATTTTTTTTTTTTTTTTGTTTCTCCAGGTCAAAGTGGAGCAGGGAACAACTGGGCCAAAGGTCACTACACGGAGGGGGCGGAGCTGGTGGACTCGGTCCTGGACGTGGTGAGGAAAGAGGCGGAGAGCTGCGAGTGCCTTCAGGGTTTCCAGCTCACGCACTCCCTGGGCGGAGGCACCGGCTCCGGCATGGGGACCCTGCTCATCAGCAAGATCCGGGAGGAGTACCCCGACCGCATCATGAACACCTTCAGCGTGGTGCCCTCTCCCAAGGTAAAACACTGTCGCATATTGCTGGTAATTTATCATCAAATAAATTTGATTTGAATATTATCCGTTATTGCTGCAATTATGGAGACCTGATATGAAGCAGGTTTTTTTTACATTGGTAATATAACAACAACATGCCAAAGTCTTGAGAGAAGGCAGCACCGTTCTCCCGAAAATAGATGCGAAAAGCCCCAAAACTCGTCCCTCAGTTGGAAAAACAACCCTCTGTATTTTTCTGCCGTATCTTTAAACTATGTGGAAAACATAAGAACAAACGATGTAATCTACATCAACCACAAGTATCGATGTTCCTCCTCCAGGTGTCGGATACGGTGGTCGAGCCGTATAACGCCACGCTGTCGGTCCACCAGCTGGTAGAAAACACCGACGAGACCTACTGCATCGACAACGAAGCCCTCTATGACATTTGCTTCCGCACGCTCAAACTGACCACGCCCACCTACGGAGACCTCAACCACCTGGTGTCCGCCACCATGAGCGGCGTCACCACCTGCCTGCGTTTCCCCGGCCAGCTCAACGCCGATCTGAGGAAGCTGGCCGTCAACATGGTGCCCTTCCCCCGTCTGCACTTCTTCATGCCCGGCTTCGCCCCGCTGACCAGCCGCGGCAGCCAGCAGTATCGCGCCCTGACCGTGCCCGAGCTCACCCAGCAGGTGTTCGACGCCAAGAACATGATGGCCGCCTGCGACCCGCGCCACGGACGCTACCTGACGGTGGCCGCCGTGTTCCGGGGCCGCATGTCCATGAAGGAGGTGGACGAGCAGATGCTGAACGTGCAGAACAAGAACAGCAGCTACTTCGTGGAGTGGATCCCCAACAACGTGAAGACGGCCGTCTGCGACATCCCGCCGCGCGGCCTCAAGATGGCCGTCACCTTCATCGGCAACAGCACGGCCATCCAGGAGCTGTTCAAGCGCATTTCGGAGCAGTTCACCGCCATGTTCCGCCGCAAGGCCTTCCTCCACTGGTACACCGGCGAGGGCATGGACGAGATGGAGTTCACCGAGGCGGAGAGCAACATGAACGACCTGGTGTCCGAGTACCAGCAGTACCAAGACGCCACGGCCGAGGAGGAGGGCGAGTTCGAGGAGGACGTGGAAGAGGATGCGTAACTTAAAAAAAAAAAATTTAAGTAACAAAAAAAAAAAAAAATCAAGTTACAAGAGTCGAAGAAAGAAAAGAAGTTGATAACCAAAACGAAAAACATCTCAGAAAAACAGAAAAAAAAATTGTGATATGAAACGAAGGAATGTAGCAGAACAGATGAGGAAGGGTTCATTGGTTGATGGAAGGACAGATGAAGGTGAAGAGAAGTAGGAAACAGAATGAAAACTACACGACCAAATTAACGTGCCATGGTTTACAGTTTCTTGTGACGCCATGTCGGCTGGTTTTATTAAGACGAGTCTCCCAAAACAACACAAACACCGTGTTATCGTAGATGCACAAATTAGAAGCACTTCTCACACCTTAGTTTCATCGCTAGTAGAATTATTTTGTTTTACTGCTTTCCAGACAGTAAATAAAATACTACTGAAAAATGGAGCAAAAAATAATCCCAATGTTCCTCTGTGACGGTGTCACCGCCTGGTTTAATGGTCAAATTATTGATTTACATCAAGTATTGTGCTGAGATTCACTCACGCTTCATGTGTTTTGCTGATTTTTGCCAAATTTATGACTTATTCTTATAACATGACCTCACCTGGGAGACAGTATTTTAAATGCAAGCTTTGCTTCTTCGCTGATTTGCAGTGCGCTTTTGACAGTTCAACTTTGGATTTTTCGATTTCACATTTTTACAGCAAACAAATCCCCCCAAAATAGATCAAAACCAAGAGGGATTATGTGAATATCTAAAGCTGAGTTTATAACGCAAAAAAGAAATATCAAAACAAATCACTCAGCTGCATAGTTTTTGGTCTTTTTGTTGGATTTGTTGCATTTAAAAATAAACCCACAAAATCACGTTACAGTGATTGAAGAATTGTGGAGAGTTAGAAGCTCATTCGCTGTGGTTTGGATTTTTTGGCAGAATCCAAGCCTGTATCCTAAAAAGTGACTTTTAGAAATATGAACTCATGCTGTTATCAGTGTTAATTGATTTTTTTGTTTTTATCAGTGTTCTTTACTGTTCATTACCATTTCTCTTTTTATCAGCTTTCCAGATCTGCTCTCGGTGATAAATGTGAATTTGGGTAGGTGAGACAACATCAGTATTTCTCCTCCAAGGCAGATCTGCTTTTGTAAATTGATAACACACATTTAAGGCTGGGGAAGATAAGAAAAACAGTCGAGTGAGTCACTCTTATGCTCGCAGTGCATTTCTTTTTCCACATTGTTTTATTAACTTTTGTGGAAAAGAATATAAACTCGTCTCGGTCAGCTGAGGGCATCAGTTAGTAAGTTATCTTCAGGTCAGTTTTTTTCTCACTTGAGGTGTGACTTTGATTTTATTCATGTTTTTATTCAAATTTGAAAAACAAGTGTCAAATACTTAAAAAAACAAAACAGAAACACATCTTCAGGTTTTTTTTGTAGCAGAGCTTGCAGCATGCATTAAATATCAATAATTAAAAAAATCTGTCTCATTGAACTCCCAAGAAACAAATTGGCCTTACTAAGATGCGTTGTTATAGTTTTAATGCAGCAGCAGCAGCAGCAGGATTTTTCTCAGACGCCAGCCAACGTCGTGAGAAGGAATCGAACCCTGCAGACGCTCGGCGCTCGGCTCAGGTCGTGGAGAGCACGTTAGCCTGATCGGGTTCCCATCCATCCACTTCTACTACCTGATATTAAAAAGGCCTGAGCTCCTCTTGATTAGAAACATGTCTGCTCTTGTTGGATTAGAACCATGAATCTGCCAAGTATGTTTTGTTGTTAACAGTAAAAAACATGACTTTTAGTGAAACTCTACATAATTCATACATTTCTGTCGCCCGGTGATTTTTGGGACCGACTTCAAGCTGTGAAATCCCTCTGCGTCTATTTTGCTGAACTTGTACATGAAACCTCAACATTGAGAAAAACGATCTGACAGGATGAGCAGTGAGATCAGGTGTGATTTAAAGTATTCAAATAATGGAGAAAAGTAAAAAAAAAAAACGAATCCTTTACTTATCTGCGTCTTATTGACAATTTCCAGCATTTTTATTTCTGCATCTAAATCTCACTCTGTTCCTGAAAGTATTCAAGTTCAACAGCTCCACCTACGATGCTGATAACACACCATGTTATTTTAACGTTTTTATAATTAAGGCTTTGTGAAACATATTTTGTTTTTAAATAATAACAGGTGCTTTTACTTTTTAAAGAAAACCACTAATTTTCATGTTTAGTCGTCACGTTGACATTGTGGTGAATGTTTACACTCAGTGATGCGTTCAGATCAACCAGAAGTCATCTGTGTTCAGAATGTGAATCTCATGTTGTCTTTGTGTCTCTGTGTGCTTTATTGTGTCTTAGTACATTTTTTAATTCCCATGGAACAGTTTCATTTGGGATCCTGTTGACTGTGAAACATTTAGAAGAAATAAAAAAAGCATTTGTAGAAAAAAAAATACATCTGTACTGTCAGTTATTATTAAGCATCGGCTTTTAGTGCACTTTTAAATGTGAGCTTCCAGGAAGTCATTACACTTCTCATGTTAACGACAAATGGAGGGAGAGTTGATGCGTGAAGCCTCTACGATAGTGTCACACTAACATTCTTTGATATACAGTGTTGTAAAGACGTTTTAGGCACTAAAAGTAAAGTGAAGATGCTCTCAGAAATAATAGGTTCAAACTGTTTCTAATTTAGGAAATGCAGTAAACAGAAAAACATACAAATGAAATATTTGGAGTCTCCTCCCTTTGCATCTTTCACAGTTTTTCGATGTACTTGGCAGGTGGATTGCTCCAAGCATCTTGGATTTCAATCAGTTTTAGTGTCCTCTGTCTCCATGTAATCCCAGACTGACTCCATGAGGTGGAGATCCAGGCTCTGCGGGGGCCAGATCATCTGTTGCAGGACTCCTGGTTTTTGGCTGTTTATTTGTGGTCGTTATCAAAGCTGCAGAGTGAATTTGAATCCGATTAGAGCCTCCCTGGTTGGGTGATAAATAGGAGAATCTTGTTTGCAAAATACTGTACAGCTTCGGTCATTTGATTTCAGGTCTAGTAACGTCTATGATTCCCCAACTATGTAAATATGTTGCTGTCAGACAGGCCCAGATGGCTGCAGGTCTGGATCAGTGCACGGGAGAGCAGCGATGCCTGTGAGTGAGATAAATCAGCACCTTGGACAGCATCAACACAACAAACAGAGGTAGAAATCATAAAATCAGTAGACATGATAAATTCAGTACTTTGAACAGCATCAACACCATAAACAAAAGGTAGAAATCATAAATTCAGCACCTTGGACAGCATCAGCACCACGAACAAAGGTAGAAATCATAAATTCAGCACCTTGGACAGCATCAGCACCACAGACAGAAGGTAGAAATATTAAATTCAGCACTTTGGACAGCATCATCATCATGAACAAAGGTAGAAATCATAAATTCAGAGACTTGGACAACACCAACACCACAAACAGAGGTAGAAATCATACATTCCTTGGACAGCAGCTCCATCACGGGCAGGGAAACAAACTAATGTCATTAGTTTATTAATTTACTGCCCACATAATCTCAATACTTCGTGACTGTTCAGTGCAAAAAACTACTGACTGGTCAGGCAACCCACTTTCTCTCTTCCTCTTTAATAATAATAATTAAAAAAAATTAGAAGCAATGATGATACAATGACTTCTGAGCTACACAAACATGAGGACGTGTGTAAGGCTGGTGGGGGAATCCCCGCCTCAAACTTCCTGCTTGAGCAGATAATTGTCGTGCATGCTTGATGGTGGCCTGAGGTTAAACTGCAGGGCGGTTTACTGGGGCTCCGAGCCAGAATCGACGCCTTTTACCGAAGCTTCCCGAGCACCGTCGAAGTTTAATGGTCCACAAACCCGACATCAACCGAAAGTCTTCAGCTACTCCCGATCTGAAGTCTGTTGTTGTCGGGTTGGGGGTGATGGGGTGGACGACATTAATGAAATAAAGAAAAAAAAAAGCGATTTCCATCCCTCCTGAGCCCCTCCCAGTCCACTGATTTTCGGATTCGAGGCTTGAGAAAGGTAATTACCACCATCCATTTATAATTGTATATTATAGCACTTGGTCTTTTTTTCTCAGCGTTTCGCTCAAACAGGGAGGCAGTGGGTTAAATTCTGCAGTTTTCCTTTGCTGTTGTGACTATTTGCTTGGTGTTGAGCGGTCCCATAACGGCTGATTTAGGGCGTGTAGCCGGCAGGAGCAGCAATTACAGGCATCTTCACACAAGAAAAAAGAGGCAGTTACCGCTTTCCCTGACATGTATATAGCAGGGGGTAAACTTTCTGGATTTCCCGGGGAAAACGACACAATTTCACAGTATTTTGACAGGAATCCCCGTGTTTCTCATACGAGACGTTATTGTTGAATGCTTTAGTGCACCGAATGGCCTCCTCTCTTCTGACGATTTTGGGGTTAATTCTGTAAATTCACTCATCTTTCCGCTGCTGTCTTGAAATGAACACCGCGTTTATTAGGCTACTGATGCTGATAGTCGGTCACCAAGTGTTTTTACGCACGAATAACAGCGATTTCATGTACAATGGAGACTGTGATGCGTTATCATGTCTTGTGCTCGGGATATACCCGTCTGGAATCAGGGGTATTTTCTGGTGCACCCCGTTGGAAATGGTTACGCAATGCTCTACGGCACACAGTACAGCCGCTGACTTGGTATTTGTCACACTGGAGAGTCATGTACAGTGTTGAATAAGGATGAGGGACAGTCTTTGTTTATGTGGCAAAAAACTAAATCACATATTTAAGATTATGTGAGTATTGTATGCCTTTTTGTTTCGTAACAAAACCTCCCACATTAAGTTATTTGCTGATTTTTGTGCTCCATCTTTCGTTAAAGCTTCATATTGGAGGCTCACTGATGGTTTGTGTGCACCAAACCGATGTTGATGAAGGAATTGAACAGCGGAGCCTGAGAGATAATAATAAATGCTTTATTCATGGCCATAAAAACGAACTGCAATATGCACAGACTCTGGCATTAGAGCATCAGCCTGTGGTGATGTGGTGATGTGGTGATGTGGTGGTGCATCTTATTATAACCTCTCTCATTCTACATCCCCCCCCCCCACACACACACACACTTCTCTTTTTCCTCCATCTTCCATCCGGACATTCTCCCGTAACGGGACAGCCCCCATTCATGCCGGTCGTGACACACCCTTGGTTGCACCAGCAGCTACTCCTGTTTATTTAAGGACTACATTAAGGGTGAGGACCGGGAGTGAGAGAGAGAGAGGGGGTGGGGGTGGGGTGCTGTCCGGGCCCTGGTAGTGCAGGGGACAAACAGGTCCAGAGAGAGGACTCACTTTAAGGTGGCATTGAGTTCAGTATGTGCAGATGTAAGTTTCCTGTACTGAAATCATCCCATTTGATTGTTTTCATGCTAAAACAAATAAATAGAAGGACAGTGATGTTGTAAAACTAATGAAATTAGAAGCAGAGAGCTCAGTACAGGGAGAAACCATGATGGAATACATGTAACCATTAGGGCACTTACAGCCCACTCTATCTGCAAACCGGGGCCACAGTGTGCCCCGACCCCGCAAGGGATCTCCAAGATGATTAGGAAGAAGAAAGTGTTTCAGAGGAAGATAAGAAAAATGAGACCGACAGGAAAGAAGTACAGCAGATGGATGAGAAAGCTGATACTGAAACAAGAGGAAGGACGGAGGAGGCACGATGCTAGCCTCCCCTCCCGGCTCGCGTGGGAGAGAAGAGACGAGGGAGAAAAGGCTCTTAAATCCGTCAGTCAGGATGGATGTCGAGCTGATGAGATCAGCCAGAAAGATGCAGCCTCCACGCCTCTCACCGGGAGGAGGCTGCTGGGTGTGTCACACAGTAAATGCTGGACAGTTCGATTGATGTAATTGGTCATAACAGGAGACAGGAGAGCATTGACCCCATTTAGAGCCAGACTATTAAAATGGACACCACATCTTTGACCGGAGGACAGCGGGTACATACTGTACGTATCCGTTTACAGCACTTTTACTCTCAGGCAGCTCATGTGGCAGTCAATCAATCAAAATCTATTTGTATAGCACATTTTAAAACACAACAAAGGTTAATAAAAATAAGTAATATTAAAATCAAGACAAACTAACACAAATTGTGAAAGTGAAAATTACACGTTTCCCTGTAGTGGAGGAAAATTAAACCTACTGCTGCTTTGAGCCATGTGATTTATGGGAAAATAAAAGTGGGCAAAAACACGGGGTTGGGGTTAGGAAACAAAAAGCAACTCAAGAAAAACTTTGTCACCTCCTGGATGTTAACCATAACCATCCCGCATGGCAGTCTGACGACTTCCTTTGAACTCGCTCTCAAAACTACTGTTGCGGGACTTTGGTCACATGATCCTGCGTCACATGACATTTACATGTGAGTAGGTTTCACGCTTACAAAACGTGTAACCTTCACGCCGAGACAGGCCAAAGCGTGGCTATCTCACGTTTTGCTGCAGTGGACCGGCGTGTCTATTTCACGCTTTGCCGTGATACTGAGTTGCATGTGATGTTTATTAAATCAGCAACACTGGCAGATGCATCATTGTACCTTCACGTTTTACAGTTTTCAGTGCGTGGATGTATGTTTACACAGTCAGCAGCAGCAGCATCATAATTTTCTCGTCAGTCGTACAGTTCTCTCTGTCAATGAATCAAACCTGTGATTTGTGTCCATGCAGCAGCCCAGCGTGAGCACTCACACATGCAATGAGCTGATGGCTGTGTAGCACATTACAGTGAGATGATTCAAACCTGCCTCACAGGGCTGCGATCACAAAATGCGCGATGATTACTGTGTTCCACCGGAGAGCCTCTTGAACAATTTTTCTGCCCATATTAATGGTGAGGCGTCTTTTCTTTTTGTGTGTGTCTTTGCGTCTGTTGATGTGCAGCGGGGAAGTGGATGGGCTTTCTTCTTTTTCTTCTTTAAATAGCACTCCTATCCCTCATCTGAAGAGGCTGCCAGAAATTGAATGGCTTTAAATTGTTCTCTCTGTCAGACTCTGAAGGTGCAGTGATTCACTCCAGTCTATCCCATAATGCCGCACTGGATACCAACAGGAAAGTAACTTTCTAATTTGCTGCAGAACTCTGAACCCTGCATCACATTTACTAACTTTTTGCAGGTTTTGATCTATTATATAAACCGTACTAAAAAAAGAAGACTTGATTTACTTGGTGGAAAAACAAATAATCAGCAGTTTTTGGTGTACTTCATCTTTTCTTTAAGTTAGTTACACATAAAAAGGGATGTACAGTATGTGGTCCATGACTGTTGGTGCATTTTCTTTTCACTAAAGCAGCACCGTAGATTTTCTCTGAACGGGCTTTTTGAAGTCGGTGTTGCCAGCCGCCCTGTTTGGACAGCTACTGTCTCGACAGAAGTGCTGAGCAACTGGATTGCTTGTCGTCATCGAAGTGTCAGACTAATTACAGGTGTGGTGTTCAGACAACGGAGCTGTACTTATTGGTAATTAAAAAAAGTCATCACGGAAGGGTTCGTCTTGCTCGACACCTGTACTTGATGATGTTAGATTGAAGTACACAACAAAGAAATTAAGACACGGGAGTATGATAGGGTTCTTCTACCCTTCTATCAGAGACTCGTCTTTTTGGCTTTCCTTCCTGATGTTACAACTTACCGAACTATGCTCTCATGGTAAAATACTCAACTCAACTATGGCTAGCCTGTCCTCTTCACAACACAATTTCAGTTTTTTTTCCTTTTGGGTTAAACACCCTCAGTGTAACACCTACGTACTGTCGATGAAAGCGTGTGTTTGATGTGAATCTCACTCTGCTGGATTATTTTCAGTCTATCACACCCACATACCTTCATGTACACAAAAAGATCTGAAATGACTTATTTCCAACTTATTTCCATTGTAAGTGAGAAGGGGCAAAATCTACAGTCCTTGCTCCATAAACATGGTCGAAATCTGAAGTCAATTTAAGGCCCAAGGTGTCTGATTTAGCTAAATCAATGAGGCATGTTTATCCAGGCATTTAAGTGAAAGTTGTCCTGACAACAAACTTTCTGGATGTATTGCTTCACTGCGTGTCGACACAAAGGGAGAAATGTACTACTTTGGGAAAAAAAAGAGTTCAGAACTAGCTGAGTTCTACTCGATTAGGCTCATTAAGGGTGAGACTAGTTTCCTCTTTGTGTCTCTCCCACTCTCTTCCCATCTAATTATCCCACCTTAATAAACTGTGCTACCACTGCTTAGTCTAATCCAGCGCAGTAGTGGTAAAAGGTCAGCGTCTCTTCATGCAAGCTGGCTCGTGTCCATCTCATCTTCCCGAGGGGATGTTAGTGCACTCTGGCGTGTAAATCTCTCCGACTACCTCTCCTCTCACTTCTCCTCCTTCTCTGTTTTTTTCTTATCTTTGTCTTCCTCCCATCACTGTGCTTTTTATCCTTATTTGGAGTTTGTGGTCGTGTGTCGTGAGTAGAAAGCCGATTATCTCTCCACATCACAGGAGTGACGGAGAGCTGCTCTTCAGCTCGCTGCAAAATGTCACGTCTTTCTTGAGCATCTCGATGCCTTGCAGACATTTTATGTGTGAAAGTTGTGTATTTTACTTCGGAGCAGCACCGTAGATTTTCTCTGAGTGCTGTCATCACTTTGCCCTCAGGTATTTGAAGATCTAATGAGTGAAATGCTATTTAGTGCGGCACAGTGATGCGGTCAGACGGGGACTTTTCTCCTTCCACAGCTACAGAGAGGTTTTTAAAAAAAAAAAATTAAACACAGAACAAGCAACACACCTTTTGATATCATTACAGCAGATATATCTTTTTTCGAAAGTGTTTTTGAAGCCTTAATCACGCTATAAAAAGCTTTTTGTTTTTAATGTGTTGTGTGTTTTCTGTGGGTGTTCTTTTTTTTTTTTCTTTTGCAGAAACCGGCAAATCAAGATGAAAGTAATCAGCGCTGCAGTGCTCAGCGGCCTGTTCTGCACTGGTAAGCACAAATATAATCAGTCACTTGGGAGAGGGTTCAGATAAATGAATGGCTGAAACAGACTTCCTGTAAGTCCAAATTTGTTTCAACTGAGGATTTGCATACATTCTGTGAAAACCAAAGAAGCTAAATATTGTTGCGATCTATTTAATTTCCACTTATTTGCTTTCTTTCCTTTTGTTGTGAAGAGTCAGGTCATTTTTACATCTAGTTTATTTATAGCCGTCATTAGTTGAGGTATTTACATTTCAAATGTTTTCAGACTTTCTGAAGAAGTTTTGTTACTTTGAACTTTGAAGGAAGTGATTTATTTATAGGTCTTCGTACAACTCAGCAGACAAGTATAAAAAGGACGCTTTTTAAAATAAACTTCTTTCTATTGTTTCTTTCACAGTTGTGTCAGCATCTTTGAAAGGTAAAATTGCATTATTATTTTAGTTGATAATGCATGATTAAGAGTGTTTTAACAGATTGTATTCATGAGGAAAAATACAGTGAGAGTGTGACCATGTTAAATCTAATCAGAGAAAGAATTAAAAACTAAATATTATCTGTCGTTCATAACAAAACATCTGGATTCTTTCAGTCAAAGAGGAACACAGGACCGCCTTCTTCGGCGAGGACATTCACATTGACGTCCCGCCCGGGAACTTCGGAGAGGTCGTCTTTAAGCCCAGGACCAACAGGTCCGCTGAGGTGTTCCTGATGAAGGCGGGCCGGGTGGTGGATCCACAGGGGGCCGAGATCAACTCTCTGGGCCACCTGGTGCTGAAGAACGTACAGGAGGAGAACGAGGGCGTGTACGTCATCAGGGACACCGACAACGCCAAGACGGTCAAGCACCTCGTCCTCATTGTGAGGGGTAAGTGACCCGCTGGAGGGGAGTGGGACAGAAAGTCTAACTTTTGTGGTCACAGCGACTTCGCCACTTGAACGACGATCATACCGTGAGCACGACTTCCCGCGTTGTAACCACAAGCTCACCAGTTCCTTTTGAACGCAGCAAAAAGTCACAGGCGCTGTTGACCTTTGACCTCCCGTCTTGACATTTAATTTTCTTGTGTTGTCGATTAGCCTGCGCTTTGGAGCAAGTGGTGAAGTACGGAGAAACCTACAACATCTATCTGAACAACGTGGAAGGCCCCATCACCCTGGAGTTCAGGTAGGGTCCGTGAAGGTGACGCATTATATTTGATCACAGACGGTTCAGCTGTTTTGACTCTAAAGTTAAAAGTCAATCTGTAAAAGCGAATTATTCTAAGCCAGAGATCCGACCCACATTATATCGGTCTCATTCTTGAACAATGTTTATCTGTTGAACTCAAAAATAAGTGAATTAATTGGACAGAAAAATGCTGCTGCTCCGCTGACGATATGTTCAAACTGTGATGTCAGAACACGTGTTTTCAATTAGCTGTAAAACACCTGCTGCAACACGACTAACTGAGCTGAGCAACACCTATGCTGAGCACTCACTGCGTTGGTTTAGATAACATCCATCCTCTTCTATTGTTGAATATTTCTATGTTCAGTCCCAGTCTGGTTAAAGTCAATCAAACGGAGCCACCGCCTGTGGTGTTGTACAACAAGACGACGGTGTTGGTCGATGAGTACGTGGGACGCCTCAGCGTGTTTGAGAAGAAGGTGGTGCTGCACTCGGTCAGGATGACGGATGAAGGGAGCTTCACGGTGCTGGACCGCGAGGGCAACATCAAGATGAGGAACTGTCTGAACGTCAGAGGTGAGGAGAGATCTGAACTTCGCTTTGCTTTATCAGCGGTGCTTTATCAGTGTGGGCAGCCGGGGCATTGATATAAACCACAGACTGAGTATAAAAAATGTTCGTAGCTTCAGGCTCTAAAAATGAAGCTGATGCGGATGTGCCTTAAGCTGCAATACCCCCGAGTGCCACTAGAGGTCGGCTCCAAAAAGACTTCGGCTCCATAGACTCCCATTCAACTAGTCTAATAAAATTCTCAGTCAAAACAAATTCTGCACAGGTTATTTCGGGGTTGTTAGCTAAAGTGGCTCCTTCTTAAAAGTTTTCTTAATAATTCCGTTGTTAGCTAGAAAATAAGCTTCAAAAACCTGTGTTTTTTCGGGTCTGTTTGATTGACAGGCCTGATGATGATGGCCAAAATCCTTCGTAACGGCCGTTCATGAACCAACGGGTGACGTCACTGCTGGTGCCACCGTCTGCGATATCATATTCTTCCGTCTATTATGTTCAAAGATCCTAATGCTTTAATCTCAGAAAAGGTCTTTTATTTAATGTATTGAAAATGAGATTAAACCTAACTACATGGATGTTAGGCTGCTGCTGTAAGAGGGTGAAGATAAAAAAAATACATCCAGAACACATCTACTGTAAAGAAGATGATGGAGTATTGAAACTGAAAATGGAATAAAACACCCACTGAGTGCGTACAGCCATATGAGGCTCCATGAGGCTGTTCTTTTGCTTTGAGCCATCATTGGCATGCTAACATGCTCACAGTGGCAATTAATTAACATCTTATGTTAATTAATTATTGAATTAGCGTTACAACAAACCACAGCTCAGCCTGATGGGGAATGTTTTTGGACATAAACTGGTGATTTAAGCAAATTATTTTGATTTGATAAATTATTTATTTCTCAGGGATCATGACTGATCATGTCAAAACCAAAACTGTTGTTGATTCTAATGCAAAGTTCAGGAGGTAACCATTCATCGTCAGTGGACCAAAGTTGCTTTTGTTTGTTTTTTGAATCCATCCAATCATGGCTGACATATTTTAGTCTCGATCAAATATAATGGACTGACCAGTTTGAGCAACGCTGCCATCGCGATCGCTATCGTTGCCCTAAAGCTTTCGGATCGACTCTCTCTCGTGCTCCATGATGAGATATTCAGAGTGGTGACGCATGCAGGTGCAATTTTTTCACCTGTTTCTGCTATTATGGTTAAAAGTAAGCAGATAGCATCGTGAGCTGTTAGCTGTATATTTGCTACAGCCACATAAATCAGGCTTCCAAAAGGCTTAAATTAAAGGAACCTATTGAAGTGTCTTCAAAAACGCTATGCTTTACATTTTAGATTTGTTTTTATTTGTTCTCCACAGAGCACCAGATCTTCAACCGCCCCCATTACGGAGACAAGCTGAGGATGAAGCTCTTCCTGCACCACTCCAGCGTTAACATTGTCTACAGGCCCAAAGCAGACAATCGGGCCCGGGTCATCGTGGACCAGGGGGTTCTGGTGACACCGCTGGACTCTCAGCTGGAGGGCAGGCTGACTGTGGAGGGCTCGGAGCTCATCTTGAAGAAGATCCGCTTGGCCGACGAGGGCGTCTTCAAAGTGACCGACCTGGCTGGGTTTCCTGTGGCTCATATCTACATCAATTTGGAGGGTGAGACAAAAGACACATTTAAATTCAAATAGATGAGCCAGCAGGTTTAATAAACTAATTTGCACGAGTTTTCCACTGAAACAAAATAAGCAATAATTTCTTATTTAAAGAGCGTCTAATGAGATGTCGATAATTGAAAGCTGCAATATCAGGAATAAATTTCCCCTTGTGGGATTAATAAAGTAACTATCTATCTATCTATCTATCTATCTACCTATCTACCTATCTACCTATCTATCTATCTATCTATCTATAGATAAGGAGGCCGTGTGACGAGGATCAGAAACATCAGAGACAGAAAGTTCAAGCATCAGATTCAACGCAGAGATACTGTTTTCGGATTTTTTTTTTATTAACACCGTTTCTTCTTCTTCTTGTCAAAACCTGGAGTCTGAATTATCCATAATTCTGCTCAACTGTTGACGCTGCTTAGACATTCGGGTGTAAACTGTCTTTTTTAAATTTTTGATCTCTGCGGTCTCTCCGAAGCCACAACTGTCTTTATTTTTACTCGTGCAGTTGTAAACAGACTTTAGCGGCAGGCCACATGTAGAAGAAGAATAATAAGAAGAGATGGAGCAATATTACAGTGTATTTATTTTATTTTATGCAGCAATCCAAACTTTGCAACTGAGCTTTTTGTGTCACACGGTAGTCATAAATGTAAATAATGCAAGCAATAACATGCCTGGGGATGTACAACACTGGGCTGCCCTAGATCTATTTCTATTTTTATGTGGAGTGTAAACAAAGAGAATTTGAGGAGCTGAAACCATTGAGACAAATAAATTGGTAATGCTTCAATTCATGATGTTCAGCTTTTTTAAGCCTCACAGTATTTCAAAATTGAATAAATGATTTCTAACAAATTCAGATTAAAGTGTAAGCAGGTATAAGGACACTTGAATTTGTGTATTAGTGTTCTGCCTTTCTAAACTAATATAATTCCTTCTACAAACACTTTGTTGTCATAATTTGTTTATATTTCACTAATAGATACTTGCAGCAGGAATTAAAGTTGTTAATATTTACATTAATAAACATGTACACATGCGTACAACTATATTAGACTGGTGTCAAACCATTTATTAAAGGTTTATTTACTTATTCTAAATGCTAAATGATTTATTTGTCCTCTGATATACCTAAAAGAAGTAGTTATATTTCTGCTTACTATTTTTAGCATCAGGCTGCATGAAGGATTGAATGAAGCCTTTTTTTAACTGATTAACCTTTTATTTTGATCTTCTGAGGTGTGAGGTACAGTAGTTAATCATTTCTGCTAATTAAAGCATATTAAACAGAGGTAGAGATGAAAGATAATTTTATTATATTCCCCAGTTTGAAATAACATTCCTGTAATCACTGAAGGCTCATTATTTCTTTTCTTTTTTTTGTCCAGCGTATAAGCTGCCTCCGCTGACCCTGGCCATCCTCTCCATGCTGGGCCTGATTGCCTTCATGCTGCTGGTGTGCCTGCTGTCCTGTTTGTATAAAGTGCATCAGAGGAACGAGAAGAACAAGAAGCTGATGCTCATTGCTCAGCAGGCCGGAAAGGGAGACGGCGAGGCGTTCAGACAGGTAAAACCCAGCCAGCTTCATTCTGTGTTTCTCTGTGATGGAGGAACATCGTGTTGCCGCCGCGGGGCGAACGAGACGAGGCTGTGAGAGCTTGTAGGCATGAAAACAGGGCTCGTCATGTTTTAGGAGTGAGGTGTGTGACTCTGTGATGGGATTATAAAAGTAGAGGAGGCTTTCTGCTCCTGCTGCGGAAGTCAAGATGGTCAGCCGGTCGGCTTCCTCCCCGACAGCGCTGAACCCGGCAAGGTCACAGCCAAATCCAACAGATCACCACAGCTGAGGATGAGGCAGGGAAAACATTATTTTTTCTATTTCTCTTTGTTCCCCAAATTGTACTGCAAAAAAAACAAAAAACACTGAGAACAAATTACACCTCCATTTTTGAGGAAAGCTTCTGCTAAATTAAGCATTTTTTAATCGAAACAATCACAAAAGAAATACAGCAAAATCCTGAGTGGACTGATCAACTGTCCAGACACACAAGTATGTCCCATCTCTTGTTTATGAACTTGGCAACAGGATGTACTGTCGAGGATCTAGACACTTGGATTCATCCTTTAAATTAGTGTGCATCAGAGCAGCAATTAAAAACCTAATAAGTAATGTAACGTCAGTAATTTGTGTTATAATAAGATCAGTTACATTTTTGCAACTGAGTCTCATTGCTTAAAATGAACGAGGCCAATATGCCGGAGGATTTAACCAGAAATCATAGGCGCGGAAGTTTTGAGCTACTGGAAGCAATTTTCACTTATTTTCACATCATAAGATGTTTTTTCATTATAATGAAAAACACACACAAAGTTGCATTCTCAAACCTGACAGCCAGGGGCGCTATCGCAGAGAGAAGATTTTGTCACTCGCTGTTTTTTGTGCCAGATCTTGAAATTGCATCTTCTATTTGCACAGGGAGCTCATGATTAGTTGACATATTAAAATTAGTTTTATTCATTTTTGTAAAGCACCGAATGTTTCTAGAATACGGAGCAAACATGTCGCCATACAAAGACTGAGTTTAACACCCACCAGATGAAAGACACCCTTTGTAGTTTCCTTAATTGTTAATGATTGATTTTAATTTAGTGCCTTCAATCAGTTTTTAGAGTGGGTGTTTACATGGTTAATTAAACTGCATAAAAGGAGGTACTGTCATCACCCTACTCCTCTTTCTTTAAATGTCAATTTTGAATAAAATTCAATTATGCTGAACCTGCAGGAACGAAAAACAAAGAACGGGTTGTTTTTCCAGCTGGCTCTTCAAAATCCTGGCTCTGCCTCGACTCACCTGCTCGATACCGGCTGATTAACTGACTGATTGGATGATTTAGGAGCGTTGACAGTTAACCCTGACCACTTGCACCCAGCACCCCCGAGAGGCAATTTGTTAACCAACTGAATTTATGGATCAATTAAATCTCCATTACAAACAGATGACTCACCTATAGAAAACACCTAAACATCAGGCTGAGGAATTGATCGCTCCACTGAAGGATGGTAGCTCAATACAAGCCCTAAATTGTATGAGGAATATGTTCAGATCAATAGCCTGAGCGTTTTATAAAGAAGTTCTAGATTTAAGAATAAATCAATCTTTCTTATTATCAAAAGTCAGCATTTTAATGTCATTAATAATGGAGTGATTTACTCAGTTATTTTTCAATTTGAAAATTTTTTACTCCATTTAAATTGCCTTTATTGATTTTTTTGGGAAAACTAATAATCAGAGAGTTTTACTGTTTTCTTAAAAAGTTAATTGACCATCCGGTCTTTAAAAAAAAAAAAAGCTGACAGTTAACCCCTCACTCTCCAACCATTAACTAAGACCCTGTACACACCTGGCATTAAGATCCAATCTGGTCCGTGATCAAATCACAAGCGGTCAAATAAAAGTAGAGATGTGAAAGCCTCCTCTGGGTTAAATTGTTTTTCTTTGAGATTATTTTGTGTAATTTCTGACACACATTAGACTCACAGCTGTGGGAGAGCCGCCTCCCCCTCCCGTCCACAGCAGGAGAACTCAACGCGCCAATTTAACTGACCCGAACCGATCGGGTCCTGACGGTTCATGTTGTGAATTACAAACGCACCGAACTGTGATCAGACATTTACAAACATACAGAACTGTTCCTGTTCTTGTGCTTATTTGCTTACTATATTTACGTGACGAAGGCGCTCCAATCACAAGTGGTCACCGGAGACGCATGATAATGCCAGGTGTGAACAGACAGATTAAAGCCGGCCTCCGGTGATCCGAACACAGCAGGATGGATCAGGACGGGCTGATCATTTCAGATGTAAACAAGGCCTGAATGATCCTTTACACTGATTAAATTCATGGAGCCATTAAAAAACTGGGCAGGCTGACGATTCGTTCATCATCAACAACCCAACACACACAGACACTGATTGCTTTGCAGAGACTATTAAATGATATCAAGTGTTTACAATAACAATTAATCAAGTCCCCGCAGAGTTCACAGTTGTTTTGAGGTGGAGGATTATAAATGTTTCATACCAGAACTAGTTCAACTCATCCAGTTCAAATCCAGCTGTCTTGTGTCATATCTGTTGAGCTGCTTTATACATCAGTGACTTATATTTCAGCATATTTGTCAAAAGCACTATTCTCCCTCTTCAGGCCCTTTAAAACTGAGGAATTCTTTCTATTTGTCTGTGATGTCGCTCTAATATCATGTTTGTCTCTGTTGTTTCTTTGTCACTGTCTGTTTGTTTTGAAGCCACACATTTTAGAACCACACTAAGGTATTAACATAGTGATGCAATGAGATGCAATCTGCTTTAACCTTTTAGCATTTGAGTTTGCGTCACATTTTTAGGCAGGAAACTTTACTTTACTTTTTTGATGCTCTTAAGTTGCATAACAAAGACAAGAACGAGGTGGAGTTGAAGGATGAAAGTTGGCCGATGGGGAAAAGTTAAACTGTATGCTACTTTCATTTGAATTTGTTCATTTTCATGTGTGTTTGTATTTATTTTATATATTTAGGAATCTCAAATGATAAATGTTCTGATTACTTTGTGCATCTTGGTTGAGTTTCACAAGTGTTTAGTGGATTGAAAAATATGTGTGTGAGAAGGAGGCCTTTGTGCACACAGCTGGATGTCTGATTCCTGGCCCAGCTAACGCTGTTGCATGTGCGTTGCGTCTCTCCCTCTTACTTTAAGGAGCCTCAAACGGAACCTCTTCTTGGTGAGAGAATTGCGTTCTGGATTCTTCTGTTTTTCTGCTCTTCGCTCTTCATTTTCGATGTCCATAGAAATGTGCTGCTTTTGTGGCAAATTAGCTCTTTGATCAACTTGCTTTTGTGCGACGAGAATATTGGTGACAGTTTCAGGAATGCGTGTTCAGTACTTTTGAAATTTGTGGTGCTTTTGAGATGTCAGAAAGCCACGAAGGATGGAAGCGGCATTCGAAATAAATCCTGAGCACGGAGGAGAAACTGCTATCAATCTCAATGAGAGAGCAGAAGTTGATCGATGACCTAATTTGACAAAATCTCAATTAATTACCTTAAGTGGATCTGGCACCACGACTTGGAACAAACTACCTCTGTGATCCTCTGAGACTTTTCAGTGTTCCTGTGACTGAGCTGTGCTCAAGCATCCTCTCTTTGTGCAAAGTATAAACATTATATTTTGTATTATCTGTTATAGTCAGATTGCCTCAAAATTATTTGTTAAAACTATTACAAAATTATTTTGAGATTAAAGGGTTATAACATGTAAAAAAAGAAAAAAAGAAACCCATATGATCCTTTAAAAGGAAACATTTTGGAAAATACTCCTTGTGTTGCTTTTCTTACTCGGGGTTAGAAGTAAAGATCAATATCAGCGTTTAAACTCAGATAAGTGGAACATATTTAGCGCTTAATTCCAGTTTGACGAGCTCGGCCAAGTGTGAGAACTGTCTTTTAGGATTTTAGATCCAGTTTTGACTCAGGTCGAGGTGCAAACTGCTAAAACTCCCACTTTAACAAGTCATTTTAATCCAGTATTTCCTCCGAGTCGCTTGCGTTTCTTAAAACAAGCGCGACTTTTCGCTGACAGGGGAGGCCTGTTTCTGCTTGATTTGAGTTAAAAAAAAAACACAACAGAAACAACCTTTACTTGCTTTAAGAAATTGTGATACTGGTGTGTGTGCAAAACTTCGGCGGTTAGGTTATATTTGAGAAAGTCACACTGATGCCTTGTGTGGCGATTTCTTTTCCAGCGTCAGGTGAAATATTTGCACCTCTCATTTCCTCCGCTTCATATTTCCATCTTTGCTGATGGGGAAAAAAAACAAAAAACAGTTACTCATAAACAGTATAGTTATGATAACTGCTGAAATTAACACTTCACTGTTAGGAGTCAAATACTGTTTAGTTAGCTGAGCGCACACATTACTTCAGTGTTGTTTTATTGTGTGGAGTGAATCACAAGGTGCATTTTCAGTGGGTACATGTGCTAGTTTGCGTGTGTGTGTGTGTGTGTGTATATGTGTGTGTGGTTTATGTGGTAACAGAAGGGCAGTAGTGATGAACCTCTGGTTAAACCTCTCAAATTCAAGTCAAATTGTAACTGAGAAATCAACTACTGACCCTGTAGGTGTGCTGTCAGTACCTGTTTTTGTGTGTTTGTCTGTGTTATGTCTGTATTCAGTGTTATGTGTTGATATTCTGGTTTGTAGGTGAGAGATTAATATGTGACATGATGTGAGGCTCTCCCCCCTCTGACAAACTGCTTATACATTTACTTCTAAATATCACTGGTCACGAAAAATGACACACTTTTACTCAATGATTAGTTCCCTTTCTTCCAGTTACTAGTTGCTAATTTTACATTATTGATAGTGAGTACCTTTTAAAATATACAAATGTTATAAATTTAGCTTTAATGTTTGTTTTTGCTTGAAAATCTCAGAACCTCTGTCACAAAAAGAGCCCTGACTGATAAGCTGGCCAGGCTATTGCTGAGTGATATATTGCAGTTGAAACATATGATGGCTGCTGAGTATAAACTGCAATAAAAAAATATTGATATTACGAAGAATTAAGAATCAAGAATCATCGTCTCCACAGTTTGTCTCCGTGCAACCGGCAAAGCGTGAAATAGACACGCTCCGACCTGTCTCTGACCAGTTTTATTTTTCAACTTTAAATACTCAGCTTATTAAATATTGAGTTCACTTCTCATATCGTGATAACCAAATCAAAGAGCACGTCTGTGTGTGTGTTGGTTGATTATCAGTGTCATATACTTTAAAGTTAGTGTGTGTATCAGCTGCAAAAATACATCAAATTATTGCAATTTCTGTTTAAAAAGGTAAAGAAATAACTTTATTCCTGTGAGTTCTTGTTGTGGCTTTTATTTACTTCTTCATTAATTTACTTATCATTCAAATGATTTTTGCAGTTTCACACTGCTGAATCCCATTTAATAAATAGTGATTGGTAAGATTTCTATAAAATCAAGTTATATTGAGTATATTTAAATGTTAGATTTATTAGGTGTTTGTGCTTTTTAAAAATGTACTGTTAAAAATGGAACATGACCACTAAAACATAAATTGGTGGCCTGTAATTATTTTAAGCCAAATAGCAAATATTTTAAAATACTGGAAGATGAGAAAAGCACAAATATTGGACTTTTCTTGACTACTGATCATTGTGAGATAAGTGTTGAAGCAGCCGATCGTAATGTTTCTCATTGTATGTGTTTGTGTGCAGTCTTTTGTAGGTGTGTGTTTGTTTGTTTGTTGTGTATTTTTATACAGCAGTGTACTGTATTTGTGTCCAAATGCTTATAATGACGTGTTTAAAGTGTTGTGCGGGAGCTCGTCGTCGGTGTGTGTCTCTGTATTGACAGCGGAGGTTGCGATGACAGCAGGTGTCCCTGATGTCGGATGCTCTGACATGTTATGGATTTTCTCATACATGTGAGAACACCGGCAACATGTGCGCGATGATGTCGGTGACCTTTCGGGACTTCACTCCAGAGACCGACATGAAAGTCAGATCAATCAAACCTCTCCACCCGACTCCGTGTCGCTCCACCTCGCCGTTTTCCCTCAATCTGCTCATTTCCTTCCCTCCTTCTCGCCTTCCATCATTCGCCCTGCCTCTTTACTCGGTTTAACTTCATCATCTGCCTCAATTCTTCTCTCGACCACTTTTTCTTGTCTCATTTTCTGACGTGTATCCTTTACGCTGTCTGTGTCTCAGTTTCAACTTGGTTCTCTTCAGTCATATTTATCTTCCCACCGTCTCTTCCTTCCACTTTCCCTCTTTGGTTCTCACCAGATCCTTTTCTCTGTCAGTTCTCGCTCTGCTGAAAGATGATTCACTGTGGCACTTCCTGCTAACATATCAGAAGTTTTAATTCAAAAGAAAAGTTTGTACTTCCCTTGAAATTATTACGAGTGAGCGTAATAAAGAGTATTTCTTTAAAACGCTGGCTTTTAATAGATGTTTTGTGTTTGGAGATTTATTTTAGAGCTGACCCAGTGTTGCTGATGTGTCAAGTGCCGTCATTTTGTGTTGTATTTTGCTCAGTCTCCGCAAAATTTGATGTCACATGAGGGCTTGCAATTCAACTTTTATAGCGGCACAGTATTGTTTATACTTTCAACAGAATTTCAGAAGGTGACATCACTTAATTTTGTTAGCATGTGATGGCCAGACTTGAGTGATGAGCATCTCCATGTGTTCATGCTAAAAGTTTCACTTTCCTGTAAATCACACGGCTCTATGGATGCAGTAGGTTTCCTTCTTGTCCACTTTCATGCGTAGACAGCGCAAAGCGTGTCTATTTCACGTTTTACCGCGATACCGGGTTGGCCGGAGACATGGGAGCTGGTGTCTATGGTCTCATCCCTTGGTTAAGCTAACCAGTGGCCACTTTCTTCATGCAGCTACTTTGCTTTTTTCCCCTCTTACCCTTATTCTCTGAAACGTGTCTCTATTCACTCCCATTTCTTTCCTCTGACCTTCATATCCATCTTTCCTCTCCTCCACTTGTTAAAAGAAATGCCCAGACAGACAATACCCTGCATCCATCTTTCTCGTACCCTCCCTCATGCCGTCTTCCCGGCAGTTAAAAGAAATCAGCATTTTTGAATCATTATCGCCTCTCAGACTCTGTCTCCTCTCAACCTCCAGCCCGACCATCGAGACAAATAAAGCCTCTCAGTCATGTCACACAGGGGTCCTCTTTAATGTCTGTATTTAGGAGCTTTCTGTGCAGTTAAATGTGCCCCATGTGTTTGTGTGTGTCCATGTCCTCTCTGATGGTGTATTTTTGACGACTCGCTGTGTGTAAAAGCTGAGCTGCAGGGATGTTACACTGTTGTGGCCACATTTTCACACGTCTCCTGTACGTGTGAATGTGTCTTTCTGTGTGTGTGTGTGTCTGCAGGTGGTTCATGACGCGTACACCAGGTTCACAGAGGAATCTCTGATGCAGTCTGTGTCTGAGAAGCCCACGGAGAGCACCGAGGTCACCATCAAGGTCAGTGTTGGAACCGAGAAGTCGTTCAGATATGAAAAGATGCTTCTACAAAGAAGTTAAAACCATGATAATACGTCGTAACTATACGTAAGTATGTCGTTACGATCTTGTCGACACTAACGCAGATATTTTTCCAAATAGATATTTTACACCTTCGTTAGAAAAATAAAAATATTCTGTCAACAAGACATTTATTTAGCACAAACGAGCACGGACCAGTAGGTGGCGATAAAATCTACATTAACGATACATCAAATACCAGAGAACAGCCTTCTGTGTCTTGAACGTGTTTTCCTGTGCTGGTCATGATTTAAAAACAAAACATGCTAATTTTGTATTCATTAATAATTAAGTTCTAAACTTGTAATTGCTAGCGCTAACCAAACATAAAGAAACCGGTGTTTATATACTGTTGTTGTTTTGGGTGCATGCTAATTATTGCTAAAAGTCAGTTAGTATTGTACTTACAGTCATCTGGTAAACACAAACAGACTCTAAATACATTTTTATTGTGTTCACAGCTAGTTTCTGTTTCCTTTAAAAAGAAAAAAGCTGAGATCAAGGAGCTCTAACTACTGATCCTTGTATCAAGTCGTTTGGATGGAAATAGCTCAACAAAACATGTGTTTCAACCGCAGGGTTTTTAGGTTGAATGCTTTTTTCTTTTTTTTACAAGCAATATAGATACAAGAATCATTACAGCAATAAAATCAGAGATACAGTCTGATCTTGACGAGTAAAACAAGCTGCAGCTGAGTAATGTTCAGAACCTGATTACCAAACATCCGTGTCCTCTCAGGGATATTTTCTTTCAAAGTAGTATATCAATATTACAAGGAAAAAAAAAAGTAATTTAAAAACAGAAAGATGAGGAAATGAAGAATCCTGGTTTGTGAGATTGCTTGGCAGCAATTACCTGCTATATACTGTGATGCCACCTCAGTGCCAAGTGTAATTAAAAGGCAATCAACCTTACACGCTGCACTCAGCAGTGGAACAGATGAGATTAAAGTTCATATGAAGGACCTTTTGTCAAGCTGAAATAAAGAGGAGTAAAGAAAGTAAAGTGGTCAAGGTTCAAGGAGTTCTGGATTGATTAGAGCTTCTGCAGGAGTCACTGCACTCCAACATTGAAGATCAGAATAAAACTGCAGTTGCTTTTCCAGATTTGTTTTTTAAAATGTCAAACAATGTCGTTGCATCTATGAAACCCAGTATCACAGCAAAACGTGAGATAGCCACGCTTTGGGTTGCATAGGCGTGAAAGTTACACGTTTTGAAATGTAGCGGGCTTCATTTTATGTCCACTACAGGAAAACGTGTAACTTTCACGCCGAGACAGCGCAAACTGTGGCCATCTCCCATTTTGCTTTCACGCCTTGCCGTGATACGGGGTTGATCTATTTTATCATTTAAATTGGCTGAACATTTTTTATTTTTTTTTACATGCCTGTGACTATTACTATATCGTTTTTTAAATGATGTACACAACGACAGGAAAAAAAACTAACTTTTCATCACTTTAAACTTCAGTCAAATCAGAATAGTTAATCATCTCAGGGACTATAACTACAACAGCTACTTGAATTCAGCTATATGCTACTGTAAAATATGTCCTCCTTCAGTTGTGCCCTCTTATTTTATTACTGAAATGTGGACTTTTTATTTAATGAAGAACCCAGATGGAGTCTGTCTTCTTTAACCCACATTATACCTTTAAAGCTGTCCCTTTAAGTCTACTCTAGTTAGTTATTTACATTGTTTATTCATGTGCTGATTTTTGTTGTGCCCGTGTAACAAGGACAAATACGTAGTGTTGGCTGCAGGGGAGTGGAAGGTAAATCTATAAATATGGTCCTGGAAACAGGTACATAAATTATTCACCTTGCTTTTTCTCTGACCTCAATTTTTTTTACCCCTTCTTCTCCTTCCCTTCCTCCATCCCACACCACCTCCCTCCTCCTTCTCCTGCACTCTGTTGGGGGAATCTGTTTTATACTCCCCCCTCTCTCTCCCTTTTCTTCAACTTCTCCTTACTCCCCCACATCCTTTGTCTACGTTTCCTGTTTTTCTGTTCCCCTCTTGTTTTGCTGTCCTCTTCTTTGAACCCTCCTTTTCCTTCCTTTTTGTTTTTCCTTCATCTTCCTTTGTGTTCTAAAAATTCACAATCTCATATATACCCCTGCTTTTCACCTCCTTGTCCCTCTTTCTCTGTAGGGCCTTGAAGTGTCCAAACCAGGCCGCTACCAGGCTCTGACCTCGGACAACTTTCTGGAGATGAGTGACTCCGGAGTGGAGTTCACCTCCTCCGGCCTCCCGCTAGACAGCGACACCGAGACTGTGATGACCTACGCCTCCCACAAGCCTCTCCTGAACGCCATCTCTCCGACAGCCGTGACCGCAGGAGTGCTCTCCGACAGCCTGGAGGCCCCTGACGGAGACCTCACCGCCATCCGAACCCCGGACTCTGCCATGAGTGCCAGCCCTGCCTCCAACCCTCGCTCCCTAGCAGCTGCGACCCCCGACGGCAGCCTGCGTGGTTCTGCGTCGCCAGGAATGGCCTCCAGGGGCACCGCTGAGTCGGATTCAGTCAAGACAGACGGAGGGGCTGAGACTGGAGACGGTGTGCAGAAGGAGGAATCAGCTCAGAGCACCTGAGAGGAAGTCACAGGGTGTATATGTTTTTTTTTTTTTTTTTTTTTTTTAGCTCATGTCTCTTTAAACGTCCACAAGAACTTTTTCATGTCCAAACACCACCAAGTCCTTCATCACTGCATTTGAAACAACACAGACAAAATTAAAATGCTTGGATCCAGATGTCAGTGTACCATAGAAGACAATATTAAACAAGCAGTTGCACAAAATGCACAATATAGAAATTAAATGCACTGAAAAATGAAACGCAAAAGAGAAACACTAAGCTCTATCAAAAGAGGAAACAAATCAGTCCCGTGCATATGGAAAATGCATGCTTTTAAATCAAACATTAAAGAAGATATCAGTTCAGATCTACAGGAAAATGCTGACATTAGATTAGACCGCATGAAAGCTTCAAAGGGCCAAAGAACCACAGGCTCAAAAAGAAGTTATGACAATATGAAAAGGCTTAAAACACTCAGCATTTTGAGGAAAACACGTAAATGTGATTAATTGATTTCAACTCCTGTCAAAAGAGTGTAAAAAACAAAAATTAGAGGAGTTTGACAGTTTGACACGCTCCAGGGAATCGGACATTATTTTCTAAAACCGAGGCCACTAACAACAACAGCAAAGAGCGTCTCCTCCTTTCGACGTGAATCTCAATGTGTTTCCTCTGACAGCACTTTTGTCTGCTCTCACAGCACCAGACAAACACTGCGATGATTGCATTTCACTCCACCCACCTACCCACACACACACACAGACTCTATTATTAACAGTACAAGCATATCAGAAAGCGTCTCGGCATCTCAGACAAAAGTGCTTGTTTCAGCACTCATTCACCGAATCCACGGGCTGAAAATCTACTCGAGGTATTATTTCTGAAAAACAAGCTGGAGCAGATTGAATAGCTCCAGTGGTTGTTTTCCTTTTCTCTTGTGTCTTAGGTTTCAAATCTGCCACATTTGAAGGCCTCATCTCATCATGCCGATGACGAATGGCCGAAAAAACACCCACAAAAGCAACATCTTAACTGTGGAAACTATTCCTGTCTTTTTCTTTTTTTTTTGTTTAATTCCCCCAACCTCCCCTCTAACCCCCCACCTTATAGTGGAGTTGTCACAAGACGAAAATAAAACTCGGATGCAATATTTCTGGGACTTTTGGAGCAGCTCCTGAGAACGTAATTGGATTCTCGGTCTCTTTGCAGACAGACCAATTCACAGACACCGTCGAGGTGAGGAGCGGCGATAAAAGAGACGACATTAGATGGAACAGGGCACAATTCAGGGGGGAAACAGATAAATGACTTGCATGATTTAAAGCTTCCCAGTTTGTTTTTTTTCATCTCAGCCCCCCAATCCATCTCACGGAGCTCTTGATTATTGTCGCCCAGTTGTTTGCCAGAATGAAGTAACTGAAAAGACGCAGTTTGGATCAGTGTGTGATAACGACGCACCCTGCAGCCTCTACAGAATGAGACTGAATAACTGATTGTGAGAGGTGGACGTGTGTGTGTGTGTGTGTGTGTGTGTGTGTGTGTGTGTGTGTGTGTGTGTGTGTGTGTGTGTGTGTGTGTGTGTGTGTGTGTGTGTGTGTGTGTGCGTGCGTGTGCGTGTGCGCAGCAGGGCGAATATCAGACATTCGGCACGCTGCATGGAGACGTGAGCCCATTCAGACCATGAAAAAATAGGAAATTAAAAAACGGGAGGACATTCTTGGAGTATAAAAACCTGGAAATAACGGTTAGACTAATATTAATAATTTCAAAATAGACAGGCTTTACATTTTTTTCCTGGCGCTCTTTGAATCCTAAACCCACCATGTAATTCAGTGATATTTCCAATAATAGTGTTTACAAAGGTGTCTCGCTCAACATACTTTTAACCACTGAAGCAAGGAAGGTCAAATGTTTACAGATATTCAGTTTGAGTGATGCTACAGATGTGTTAATTGTTAAGAGCTCTACTCTAAAAGCATGTGTGAGTTAAAAAAAAAAAAAGAGCCCCCGTTACAGGATGAGCTGCAAATGTAGTCAATTAGCTTTTAAAGATGCTTGAAAAAAAAAAATCGAGTGTTTTTTATTTTATTTTATAGATGTTGTGTAAATCAGTGATCACATAATGATAAATGCGAGGGGCGAATTACAGAAATGATCATGGAAACGGTGGCAGAAGATCAGACTTACTTAAAAAGCAGAGTGAATTAGATGAATCTCACTGCCCTAGCAACTACATTTGACTAATTGGTTCCTGTTCCTCGCTGTGGAAGAAGCCTGTTAGGCTGATTCAGGTCACAGGAGTCTCAGGAAACTCCTTCCAAGCATGTCCTCTCCTCCTCGGTCATGTGACACCTCATCGGCTATCAGGGCAGCATCAGTCACTCTCACCCGCTGAAATACAACCAAACCACAGTCATCTTGGTCATAGTGAGGCTCTAACGTCCCCCCAGGATCCCATTTCAGATGTCTCTGTTGTTGTTGCCATCGACAGCCGTCAACCCGGGAAAGTCTGCAGGATTTACGACCGATACCTCCGATGTTATATAAAGAACCCGGCAGGCACAGGTGTTTCAACGTCTGGGAAAGAAAAGCACAAAATGTAACATGTGATCCCTTTTAAACAAGAAAGAGGTTCACATTGGAGTTAAGATGGGTAAAAAAAACACCAAAAAAAACAGCAGCTATTGTGAAGACAATTTAATGATTTGCAAAAAAAACCAAAACAGGTTAGTTAGTGACCTTCTTATTCAGGAAAGTGTAGTTTGGATTCAGTCTTTAAGCATTCAGAGAGTTTAAAATGACTTGCATTCCCTACATGTGATTCAATTATGGATTTTGTACGGCTGTTTTTTTAGGAAAATTAAGGGACTTCTTGATTTAGTCAGATATATAAGCAGTAAAAGGCAACAGTACAGCTCCCAACACTGACTCTCTGTATCTTGTAAATATCGGGCTGGTTTCAATGATGAGGTGGAGTAATGGCGAATTGATGGTCTGTGGAATTTCAATTAAATCTTAAGCAATATTAATGATAATGTCACCGAGACATCACTAACACCCACAGGGCGGAGAGAGGAATCAGATGTAGCACATCTCGACATCACTCATTATTAATCATCCTTTCTTTTTTTATTTTTTTTTATTCACAGTTGTAAATATAAAGATATGTTGTCTGCATGTGTACAGTGTGAAAATACTATAAGTTTCCTACCGCAAGGCTTATGCAAGATTTTTTTACAAATTAAAACGCTGCATTGATACTTTAACCACACACACCCCACAGTAGGTAGAAAACTATGCCTTCCGCTGAGAAGACTCTCCGGTCGAACTCGTGTCATGTTTACATGTTGGGGTCAGAGTGATGCTGTGTGAAATCCTTTCATCGAAGTTTGCCTCGGCAGACGTGCAGCTGCCCACTGCGATGTCGGACACATCAAGAGTGTTATTGGTTTAACCAGTTCTGCCACTTGTGTTTAGACCCTACTTTAAAAAAAAGGTCCAAAAAAGTAGGATCTGCAAAAAGTTGCAGAAATCCAACATGTAAAAAAAAAAAAAAGATTCAAATTTTGATCCCAAATTAAAATAAATCCCAAACCTGTTAGTTCAGTACTTTTACATAAATGAACATCCGTTACATCTATAGACTGTATATCAAAGTAGACGTAGCTTCCGGGTCTGAAAAATGGGGCCAATGTAGAACTGCCATAAAATGCAATACCACTGAAGGCCACTAGAGGTCGGCTCCAAAAATGCTCCATAGACTCCCTTTCAACTTCTCTCATTAAAATACAAAGTTAATGCATTTTTTCCACGAGTTATTTTGGTGTCATTCCTAACCCATTCTTATTAGTTTTTTGGCAGTCCGTCTAAAAATAAACCCGTCATTAATTAGAAAACAGGCTTCAGAAAGCTGGGTTTTGGGGGCGTGTCGGTTTGATTGACAGTGGTGCAGTCAGGTTTCTGTTATCGGTGGTGTTATCGCTAAAACTCTCATTACCAGAAGGGGGAGACAGAAGCTCAACTCTGCAGGTTTAAGAATAAGTAGTTGATGTGGAAAGAAAAACACATCATTATATTTAGTGTCTTACAACTCCAGGACAGAAAAAGTTAAAAACATTCAGTGGTAACTCCTGTGAAATGTAAAGGTTTAATATTTACAAGCTGATACTTAATGAAGCTGGTGGGGCTGGTTGCAAAACCCAAAATTGGAAAGCACCATACTTATGCAAATATATCTTTCTTTTTTAAAGTGAAGTTGAAATGTTTTCCTCCTACACATACATTATAAAGCGTCTTTGGAAGGAACTTTTGAGCTTTTCAAGGTGAGAGCACACGAGCCTCCTTTTGATTTCAGCGCGCGTCGGCTGGAATAATAACACTGTAGGTTGAGGCAATCACAGCTGACGCCGGCTTTATGAAAGGATTTCACTTTTCTGTCATTCATCCTTTGGTCTGATGTTTTCTGTTTCATTACACATCTGAGTCTCTATTCACAAAGCCTCTCAGAGCAGAAGTGCTGAGCCGTATGTGGGTACGGGTAGATTTAATAAAAATGTTCTTTCAGTTGTGGTAGATTCGCTCTTCTGTTAATCTACTGTTCTCTGTAATTCCAAAAGAACATAATGAAAAACCCTGAAATGATGTCTGCAGTGTGGCGGTTTGCTCATACTGCTGATCACAACAGAAATCTGCTCGAACGCGAAGTATCCTGTCAACTCAGTTAATTTGACTTCACTCCAGTTCAAATCAGTGATTTTTGTTATTGAATTTAGTCTCACTGTTGATTCATGACAGATAATTGGAGACAGTAATTGCAAAGCTCTCATCTCTGACTCCCTACACTCACTCTATTAGTGTTATATTTTCTCCTGAGCACATTTTCCGAGAAAATGAACATGTATTTTTTAAACCAGGTCAGTATTGTTTTGTACAAACTGACCCCAGTGAAGCAGCACTTCTTCTCTGAGCCGCATTGTGAATTATTCAGAAATTATTCACTGCACTCTGTCTGCTCGAAACTGTTTTTCTTAGTCACAGGTGTGTCCCCACCGCGATCCTCCCAGCACCGGAGAATGTTTTTTATAAAAATAAAAAAAATTGCATCTTTTCTTTGGAACAAGTCTCAAACTAAACAAGTGCATTTGCTTAAAAAAAAAGAAAAAGAAAAATCGCACCTCCTTTGAATGAACATTTCATTATCTGGACTTTTTTTTTTTTAGCATCACATTTAGCACAAAAAAATAAAAATCCTCTAGGTGTACTTTGTATTTCTTCTTACTCTGATATTATAGCCTATATGTGCTGTCCCAGTTTATATCTAAGAGTTAGTGTAACTGCAGCATGCTGACCAGTAGATTGCCTGTGGGACAGCTGGCGCAATGCCGATAGCTAATAACGATAGTAATAATATGAATTGCACTTTTTTTTTTTTTTGTACAGCTTGCCTCTTGAGTCCATCCTGATCTTGTGGCTCTGGTTTCCCATGATCCTCCTGGTTCATAAAATAATCTTTCACTACAGGGATTCAGCTGAGCGTGATCGTTAAAGGTGACTACCAGTGTTTTTTTTATCTTGTTGGGTTCAAATACAAAACCTTTTTTTTCTTTAGGAAAGCTGTGTGCTGCCGTTTATTATTGTGCATTATTAAATATACCATAAACTTGACTTAGTCTTGTGTTTTATTTCTATTTTTTGAATGGTATCTCAGTTAACTTTGTCTTTTCTTTGCGACAGTTTGTGTTAACTGCATGCAATACAATCATAATTTTATATTTTTATAAAGACACTGGTATTCTCCTTCAACATACGGTCTGATGTTCACAACTTTTAATTCTTACCCATGAAGCTGATGTTTGTTTTAACTCACATATACTGTATGGTTGATTTAAGGGACATTAATATTTTGCATTTAATGTGAATTAAATAACACATGGAAAGCCAGTCTATCTATAAAATCAATCCATACAGGTTTAACTGTCTTGGCTTTAAAATGCTTTTGAGAAACCTCAGTCAGGCTGGTTCTCCAGGCTGAATTAAATCCTCTTTTTTTATTTTTTTTTATTTCATGACTCGGTCAGGTGAAGTATTGTCATTGTCAAAATCACTGCTGTTTCTTCTACAACACTTTTTCCGTTTTGTTCGAGAATTATTTTATTTTCTGTCGCGGAATAATTTGACTCTGATTTACATAATGATTGTGGTCACGATGAAATGATGGCTGGCGAACTTGATTTGTCTCCGTTTGCCTCAAAGGAAAAAACTAGAAGGTGAGAAATATGTATCAAGCATCTGATGTGGAAGTTATAAGTGTGTTTTGTCTTTATAAGTCTTGAATCTGTGTTAACTCCAAATGAACACAAAGTATTGTTTGTCTGGAGCCTTTCAAACACAGACATTAACCAGGGTCATCATTTTGCCTGTAAACTGCATGTCTGGATAAAAGTTGACGAATATGAAATGTCTTGCCAGATTAATCAAACTTTATTGTCTCTGAAGGATCGTGTGAGTTTAGGTTACTGTGTGTGAGAGCAAAAGGTGCGAGGAGACATGACCTGTATGCTTTTATTACCAGACACTCTGGTCTGGGCACTATTTGTCTGCATGAAAGTCTTTGTTCCTCCATATAGTTGCTTTCATTTTTAAAAGAAATCACGTGACGGATTCATATCTAAGAGTTCAGATCTCGTTTAATGTTTCTCCAGGTACTCATTGACTTTAACAACACTTCACTGTACTGCCACGAACAAGCCCCGTTTGCTTGAAGAGTAAATCAACGATTATTTCTATACTATATAAGACCTTTTGGCATCCTGCACAGACTTTTGTAAAGCTTCTCTTTTTTCTGTAATGAATGAATAATTCCAATTAAATGACTTTTCAAGCGAGAGCGAATCAAAAGATTTATTTCTTTGTGTTCACTGCTTCTTTATTTTTTTTGGGGGGGAGGAGGGTGTACGAATGAAATGGAAACCCATTTCATTCATACAAACTCAAATATTTTCCATTTGAACTTCAATAAAGGATTAGCGAGCATTCCTAAATTCTGCCGGGAAAGCCTCGTTCAAATAAAAAGACCCGATCTGAAAGAGCGACTTTCTGTTAAGAACACATTCAGAGACTCAAAGCTTCAGCTCGTCAACTTTATCTGAATGTACCCAGAAGTAAAAAGAAGTAGTGATAAATGAAGTCCAGTTGATTGTGCGTCCCTTGCTTGTAGGCAGAGTGGCCGCTGTAGCTGAAGGGCTTCGTTTCCATGCATCAGATTATTATAAGGTGCTTTTACTTCAGTTTAAAACAGTGGTTGGTTGCAGCAGAGAGGGTGTTTTAGAAATTGTATTTTATTGGGACGCTGATGGAAGTTAATAACCAACAGAAAGCAAAAATATGCCAAGAGGAACAATAACAAAACAGCATTTCTTTTTTAGAGAATCTTTAATAAAGCCTCATTTTATTTTCTGCTTCTTGTTTTGTTTTATTTTGCTAACATGCACCAAAAAACACTGAGCTTTGAGCACCTTGGTTTTGTTCACCAGCATCAATGATTCCTCCAGATGGTGATGAGGAAATGACAAAGAGCACGCAAGTGTACTGTTTAGTTTTTTTTGTTTTGTTATCGAGGTAACTTCAGGTTAAACTCCAGGTTTTCAGGACTACGAAGCTCGTTCGCTTATTAGCTGGATGCGTTGCCATGGTAACTGAGGCTGCAGAGCTAACCTGCTACGTAGCAGGTTAAGTTCAAGATATCAGATCAAAATGTTGACATTTACGTGCACGTAAGTTTCACGCCTACAAAGCGTGTAATAGACACGCCTGTCGACTACAGCAAAACGTGTGACTGTCAGGCCGCGACATCGGCGAGCGTAGCTATCTCACGTTTTGCTGCCGTGGACGGGCGTGTCTATTTGACGCTTTGCCGTCATACCGGGTCGTTAACCGGCTTTGTGTGACCGTTCAGCACGATGTCGTTTATCAGGGTTTGTTAAGCCAGATATAACGTAGAGATATCCTGAACCTGCTCTGTGGTGCTCTACAGCTCAGCAGATCATCACACAAGCATGAACACACGGTCACACCGTCCACAGACTGGTGTTGGTTAACTGGTGACTGCAGCTGTGAACATGAATGTTTGTTCATGTTTCTGTGTCAGCTGCTGACCTGTTCAGATGGACCCTGCCTCTGATGCAAAGCGCTTTGTAACTCGTATTAATAAAGTTTACTGGTGTTATGTAAAAAAGGAGACACGTATTTATTTAATAGCCTATTTTTATGTACTTAAAAATTGCAGTTCTGTGCTGGAATAAGTGTACTTTTATAATTTGCAGCACTGTTTAAAGTGAAATGAGAAGGGACAACTGGTTAAGCTGCAGCGATATCAGAGCGATGTTGGATATACTCCACTCTGCTGTAACGACAGGACTCCCAGACGGAGTTTATTCTGTCTAATCTCAGTGAAACCAGCTCTGACAATTGGCTCCAGACAGCCGCGCCGCCCCACGCAGGTCCTATTTAAGGGCGCCCTGGCCCCGAGCCAGTCAGGGCGGAGCAGGATGTGACGTCACTTCTAGCGCAAAGAAGCTCCGGGACCGGCGCGCCAAATTTCAAAGGACTTCCTCCTGGGAGGACTGAAAGGCGAGAAGCCCCACCGACGCCCGGCAGACAACGGGCGACGAAATACTGCAGGAAAAGTAAAGTTCAGCGACAGTTAGAGAGTTCAATCTGCCGGCGGTGTTGAACGGCGTCGCTCCGAGGAGGAAACCACGTGAAGCCCGTGTCGTTGTCGTAAGTGGCAGCTTTGACTTTGTCCTACTAGGAACTAACGTCAAGCTAGTTTCGTCCAGCGGACGAGGAAACCTCGCTGCTCCTGTCGGTCTCTTTTTTTTTTTTTTTTTTTTTTTTTGTCTCTCCCCTCTCCACGTCGATACGTCTGTGCTTCTTAGGTTGTGTGCAGTTTTTGTTGTTGTTGTTGTTGTTGTTGTTGTTGCAAAGACGGGTGTTTCCGTCGGTTCCTGGTGTCTCGCTTTTGTGTCCTGCTCCCGTGGGGTTTTGTCATCGCGCGTGCACGCGAGCTGCAGGGCTGCAGCTGCTTAAAGGTCACGAAGTGAAGTTGACAGTACGAGGATCCCACTGGGCATCACACTTTTTTAAAAAACAACTCTTATTTCAGTCACCGTCTCGTTGGGCCAAGTCGTGGGATTTGTTTTGCACGGTTAAATTTTTTTTAGCTGCTTATTTATTCAAACGTCGTCAGTGGTTTTGTCCCGTTTTCTGGCTCCAAGGTGCTTTTTCTTGTTACTGCCAACAACACTTCCCGGGAAAATGTACATTTTTTATTTTAAGTGCTTTGGCTACAAAATGAAGATGTGAAAGACTGAGTGTGGAGGGTAGATGCCAGAAAAACTGATTTGTAAAGTTTGGCCTGTTTTTGTGTTTATTGTAGGTCATTTTGAAATGAATCTTTTCAGTCTTTTCTGCTCTGTTGCAAAATCATGCGAGTTTTAATTTAACTGTAGCTTGTGATCAGGTGACAAAGTTTTTTTTTTTTTCTGCTTTTATGTCGTTTGCAGTGTCACATGAGTTGTTTTTATGAAGCATGTGTTGCTTTTCAGACACTAAGTAGAGCATTTAAGCACCACTGTTTCAGTGATTTATTTATTTATTTTTTTTCCCTCTGGCTTTCTTTCAGATCAGACAAACCTCTGCTGTTTTCACCCCGTCAGGCTTCTCACCTGTGACTCAGCTGATGTCAGGCGCCTGGGATTTTAATCTCCCTCCATTTGACAGCTGTTCAAACCTGAAATTATTTAAAAATCAGCGCTGATGGCGGTTTTAATTCTCACGGTTTTAATGTTTACGGCATCTTTCGGAGTGGCAGCGCAGTAACACGCATTTACTGCAGCTCTTTATTCTCAGATCCACCTGCTCATAGTCCTCCACTCCACGGGGGATTGAGTCTGTTTGAGCTGCCTGTGCTGGAGCTCATTTCCATACTTCAACCAGCTTATACAGTGCTCTATAGCCTCATTATTTATTCATGCATGCACAGAAGGACACAACAAGACACCGGCTTTACATACTAATGCAAACACCTGTTGCTCAAAGCCGCTGCACCTGTCTGTAACCTTCACACTCGATGCTTTCAGGCCTGTTTGGAATATTTTATCTGTCAGAATAGCTTTATGTTCGCCGTCAGCACTCTGTGGTCAAACACGAATGCCTTCCATTTAACTCCTCTCATCCAGCACAGCGTTGTATCTAAAGATGGATCGTAGCCTCCTCTAACTCAGGGCCAGACACAGATCTGGGGCGGGCCTCCGGGTGGGGCAGGTGTGGAGGGGGTCGGGGTGCGCTCAGCGGCGGCAGACAATCAGAGCCTGCAGTCATGCTGTCCGGGGTGCAGCCGTGCTTCCAGCTGCTTCGGATCGGCTCGTCGACGGGCGACTCGGCGCGGGACCTGTACACCTTCAGGCCGGCGCTGAGCCGCTCCGTGTTCCGGCTGGGCCGAGCGGCGGAGCTGTGCGACATCACGCTGGAGTCGACGTCGGTGTCGCGCATCCACGCTGAGCTGAACGCAGAGAGGGAGGCGGGCGACGGTGACGTCGGGCAACAGCAGCAGCAGGAGGAGGAGGAGGAGGAAGAGGAGGAGGAGGAGGAGGGGTGGAGGGTCCACGTCAAGGACCGCAGCAGTCACGGTGAGACGAAGGGCCGAGTGACACAACTTCACCTTCACAGTCGACACGAGACCTCCACACACATCTGGTGTCTTTTGAGGAAGCGAGAATGAGGCTGAAACACACCTGCTTAGAAGAATAACATCTCTGAGAGCCTCACAAACACTTCACACACTTACACTCAACTATCTGTTCATGGAAGACGTCCACTGGAGAACACCTACCATATAAGATCCGGGAAGAGTCCGTTGCCAAGTTATGATGCTCTCCTCATCGTTCGGCTTATGTGGCGCCCAAAACTCCTGGAATGTGACACCAAATCCTTTTACTGTTCGATAGTCATATATACTATAGTCCACGTCAGTTTAGGGATTTTTTTTGAAGATAACTCTTATCAGACACAAATTACTATTCAAAGCAGAGTATTTCATATACATCTTAAAACATCACTGGAGGGGATCTTTAAGTTTGAGAATTTTCTACTCGTGACTTTGAGTTTTAGAAGATTTCTGACTATTTTGAAAACCAAAAGCTTCATCGATCGATACAAAATTAATCAGCAGATTAATCGGTCGTGATAAGAATCATCAGTTGCAGCTCCATTGTGGAGAAATCAAAGGACGTGCTGGAGTGTAAAATGAGCGTAAAGGCGCCACAGTTTGGGACATGTGGATGAAAACGTAACATAACGTGAAGTTTGAAATTTATAGGCACTAAGAAAGGAATTCATTCAGAGTAAAATAAATCTGATAATCAAAGGGGGACAAAAAAACCCAGCAAATGTACAGACAAGAGTCTTAAAATTTACATTAACGAAACGTTAAAGAAAGTTCAGGAGTTATAACAGTGGATGCGGCGCCACACACAGGAACACTACATCCTATTTATCTTAGTTTAAATATTCAGTCAGTTCAATCTGGAGTGACGAGGACTACGGACGAGGAGAGGGAGGATGAGACGGAGAGTCGGTTCTCCACTTCAGGCCGGCAGACGGCGTCCGACAGGCTCAGAATCTAAACGACATCCTTACCGCCTAATTTTTCAAGTAATTTCACAGTCTGTTTCACACATTTTTCATTTTTGATATTAAAACAGCGCTTTAGTATTCACCCGGCATTTCTCACTCGGCGCCGTGCCGTCATGGCCGTTTGATTGCCTCGTAGCCTTCCAGCTCTTCAATTCTAGGTCCATTTCACAGACTGTTTTACGTTTCCCCTAAAAATTCTGTAAGCTGTAAACACACTGATAGTCAACAAATGACTTTATTTCAGGGGCTCTCCTTGCTTGATTTATTCTTTGCTGTTTCTCAGACATTCGCATACAGTGAACCCTCGTTTATCGCGGGGGTTACGTTCCAAATAGAAACCGTGATAGGCGAAATCCGTGAAGTATTAACCTTTATTTTACAATTGAAATAGATAGAACTGGACATTAAATATATCTACGTTACATATAGTCGTAATGTGATTTCAATGCACGATGCAAATCCGTGAAGCAGCGAGACCGTGAAAGGTGAACCGCGTTATAGCGAGGGTTCACTGTATTAAAAAGTTGTGATTTCTTTTTTTCTTTTTCTTTTTCTGGCACCCGGTTGACATTTCCTCAACTGCAAAACGGTTGCTTGTTTGTGGGACTTCAGATCGAATTTCCCGATGAGTCTCCAAACATCTTATTCTGTGGGCAGAAAAGAATTCGCCGCCGACAGTCTGTAGTGAACCTTTCTTTGTCTGCTCTTGTGTTGCGATAGGAACGTGGGTCAACGAGGTCCGCCTCCAGCCCGGCATCCAATGGGAGCTGTCGGACGGGGACACGCTGACCTTCGGTGGCCAGTCGTCTACAGGGAGCCGCGAGTTCTACTTCCTCTTCCAGAAGGTCAAAGTTCGCCCGCTGGACTTCGACGCCATCACACTTCCAAAGGTATCAGTTGCCGTTTTTGTGCAGCCGTGTTTCCTAAAAAGTTGGGACAAAAATACGCTGAAGAGAACGTTATTATGTGAAAGATACATCCGCCAAACTAATTACATCATCACCTGATTGATACCAACATTTCACCTGCACTGCATGACGATGTATTTCTGTCTGGTTTTCTAGGCGGGGACTTTTTCCTCCGACCTACAGAACCGGATTAGGACCAACTTGGACCGCAGTGTGGAAGCCAACCTGGACCTGTCCAAGCTGTCCATCAACCGGGCCACCGTCATCCTCAACTCCATCGGCAGCCTGAGCAAGATGAAGGGCAGCGCCTGGACCTTCAAGAGGAGCCACAGCCACGAGGGAGCCGTCTCGGACCCCGGCTCCTCCTCGCCTCCTCTCGCCGTGGGCCTCTCCTCCCTGCTCCCTCCCTCCACGCCTCCGTCGTTCTCCTCCGCGGCCTCGCAGCCTTCCACCAAGTCGCTGCCGCCGGCCTCCGGCAGGAGCAGGAGGAAGTCGGCTCACACGGTGCTGCTGGAGGACGACAGCTCGGACGAGCCCAGAAGTCGAGGATGCAAAGGTCAGCAAAAGTGCTTTAGAATACCGCTGCTCACTTCACCAGCTTTCTGCAAACTAAAAGGCTGCCGATTTTTAACTGAACGAGATTTCTGGCAGATTTTAAAACGTAGAATCATCTGAACAGCAACATAATCAGAGTCGGTGTTGTGTAAATATTTAGCGGTTCAGGTAAAACAACAACAACAACAACCTCTCAAACAAATGCGGGCTTCTAAAAAAACAACAACAGCGCTTTTCTGGAAAATTGATCTGGGCTCTCTGTCCACTGCCCCATCAGCTCAGCCAGGAGTTGTGGAGGACGGCCCGAGACCGCGGGGGAAGAAGAGGCGGAGGCTCTACAAGTCTGAGTCGGAGGGTTTCAGCTTGCCTCCTCCTCCCCCGCTGCTGCCCAGGAGCCACACGGACATCCGGAGGCCGCTGGAGGCCAAGCCCTTCCCCGTCGGCATCCGGACCATCGGCAGTTTCCACGGCGCCATGACCAACAGCAGGCTCGTCCACCACCACCACCAAGTCCTCCAGGCGTCCCTCACCAACGCGGCCGCTCACAAACGAGAAGCAGAGGCGATGCACCGGGTCAAGACGGTTGTGCACGGCAACATCGCGGCTTTCCGCCAGCAGAAACCCGCCCACGGCCCTCCGACGGCGCAGAGGGGCCGGCGGAGGGCTCACAGCTCGCCGGTGTTCTCCCCCCTGGTGGTGGGAGGGGAGAACTACAGCCTGGCCTCGCCTTCGGTGAGGATCTGCACCGAAGAGAGAGGCAGGATGCCGTTCAACAGATTCCATCATCCAACCAGGTAAAGATCTTTTGTAGAAATCAGCTGCTGTGCCACCTGACTACCAGGAGGAGTCCACATTTCAAATTCACACCCTGCAGCTTTACGCTTTTAGAAAGTTTTGGTTTCCTTTGCAATAACCGTAAAGTTAAAGTCACTGATAAATACAGCAGACTAATGCAAGTTACCTGATAACCCGGTAACACCTGTCAGTGTAATTATGTGTTGCCATGACACCGAATATCTCATCTCGGCTTTGTGTGGAAAAACCAGTATATTTTAGCACGTTTTCTACGGCTTCTATTAACGGAGATATCAATAATCAGGTTAAATGTGAACGGATGGCTGATACACCAGCGAGTGTCACAGATAAGAACACAGTGAGCGGTTCAGGTCTTTAAATTAGTTTCTATGTCTGGTAATTCAACTAAATTTAAAAAAAAAAAAAAAGATCAAAAATGTTCAGTAAAAATATGAAAGGGTTGTTTTTTCATGAGTTTATCTGTCGTTAATGTTGAGAAAACCCAATTTAATTTAATATAATGATGTGTTTCTTTTCTTTCTTTCTGTTTTCTCTCCTTGAAGTAAACGACGCGGCCGCCCCAGAAAACACCCCCTTCCTCCGCAGCCTTCCCTGCCCTCTCCGTCCTCCTCGTCTTCCTCCTCCACCTCCTCGGCCTCCTCTTCCTCCTCCTCCGGCTCCTCCTCCTCTTCTTCCTCCGAGGACGACGATGACGACGAGGGGAGGGAGGTGGAGGACAGGGAGGAGGATGGGGAGGAGGGAGAGGAGGGTGAGGAGGAGGAGGAAGAAGAGGAAGAGGACGAGGAAGAGGCGGCGGTGGGGTTGGTGGAGCCGTGTGCGGCGCTGCGGTGCCGGCTGCCCCAGCAGGACACGGTCCAGTGGATCCAGTGTGACGTGTGCGACGCCTGGTACCACATCGACTGTCTGCACGTCGACCGCAAGAAGCTGCTGAAGGACCCGAACGCCGACTTCCACTGCGGCTGCCGCTGACGCCGACGTCACACAGACGCAATCGGGTGGAATTAATTCAATTTGAAGCCTCGCTCGGAGTCGGGTGACACGGACCTGAAACAGTTCGATCTTTTAAGGGTTTTTCTGCCAGAACAATAACCGAGGATGGACAAATATTTTATTGTTGAAGTCGAGAATTAACAATTGCAACAGTGAGTGTTGTAGTTTCATGTGTCGGCATAAACGCCTTCAAATATTCAGTTCAACAAAAATGATCTTTAATGTTTTAAATTTATACAAGAGTAACTTGGACTCCGTATGCAATAAAGCTGCTTTCAGCCATATTTGTTGTTGCACACATGAATATTTTCATTAAAACAATATGAATTTCCTATAAAATCCCATTAATAGTTGACCACATATTACACCACTTTAACCCTTCAAACTTCACATTTCCCCCCTTAAATGTTTGATTCCCTCACTCATCAAACCTGCAGACTTCTCAACGGAGACGGACGTCTTTGATCTTTACATCCTGGTCCTCGTCAGTTTGAGGTTTTGTGCCCCGACTCCTTCGCAAACCTCTAAATCTCAGAGCTCCGGGAGGCCGGAGGTGTAATGAAACACCCGGAGAGTTGCGATCGGGGCGGGAGAACATGATGAAATGTTGGAGTCCGTTCCCACCGTGGCTGCTGCCGTGTTGACCGTTCAGGAAGATTAATGACCCCTTTCAGTTCAGGCAGCCTAAACACGGCGACGTCTTTCTGCTGCCGGGCCTTCGGAGGACATTTTTCTCGCGTTGGGCGGCCGCCTCGGCGATAACCAGACGCCGGCTGTCCCGTGTGGTCGCAGCGACGCAGGCGTGTGATGTTTTCAAGACAATTAAACGCGAAGAAATGTGTCAGCAGGCTTGTGCTGTCGATGCTCACGGGACGATAAAACACTTGAATGGCGCTTCTGCAGCAGCTGCTGCATTTTGGGAGGAGAGTGCGTTTGACGGGACTTCTGAAGCGTCTTGAGAGCAGCGGGGCCGCTGGTTGGAGACGAGTCGTGGCCGTCGCCGTGCTACGGGACGAGCGGTGATGTCATCGCCTCGGACCGGTGGGCGGAGTCTTGACCTCGCAGGTCATCAAGGTCTCCTCCACCTCCACGAGACTCTTGGTACGACTGAACTCTCGAACCGGAGAGGGTGCTTTGGTCCTGGCTGAACAGGGCCGGGCCTGAATGAAGAGGTGCTGCTTGAGGAAGAACTCAAAGTCTTGGACTTCTTCTCTTTTAAGCACCTTCCTTTTATTTAATTACACATTTATCATCAGGAACAAACAAAAAAAAACCTCTGTTCCACTTCGATCATCTTTATAACATCGTTCAGAGAATGCTAGTGTTAAAATGAAATCTATAGATTGTTTGTTGTGTGTAAAAAGAAGTCTTCCCGTTTTTTCTTCTTACTTCGATCAAACCACTATCAAACCTGCAGTTTTGTTTTGTTTTTTAAATGGAAAAAACTAGAAAAATTGTTGAGCAATAAAATAGGGAAAGAAAATGTAAAAAAAAAAAAAAAAATCCTAAATATATATATTTGAGCTTGTTTGTGGCTGATAGTGCAACATTACAGGGTTAATGACTGCTTCCAGTGTTCACTTTAGATTTGGAGGCTGAAGACGGGGACTCTCCGACATCACTGCAGCTGTCAGGACAATGTCAGGAAAAAAAACAGCTGATAGCTGGTTCGTCACGTCGTTTTAAATTCAGTGAATTGATTCTTAAATCCGAGTCGAATGAACCTTTAATGTCCATAAACTGTTTAGTTTGACTCAAAATAAACTTGAGTGTTTGTGTAACAACATATCACGATGAAAGTGCCCGTTTATTAGTGAGTCACCCCGCTGCAGTAACACAATGACCTCGTTATATAATACAGCCTTTAAGGACCTGTTTGGCTTCGCAGTGTTTTTCTCAAATGTAAAGTCGTCTGTTGTATTCTGGCTTCAAATGTGTTAAAAGTGGAGATTTTTTTAGTTTCCAGTTTCATCCAGTAAAGACGCGCGTGTTTGCGACGTCGCTCGTTGCGTTAACACACCTGCGCGCGCACCTGGTTTCCACGGTTGGTGTGGCGCGGCAGGAACTTGCAAATGTCTGTAAACGGGATGTTTTTAGTTTTTCAAACGAGACATACAGACGTGTTAGGAAGAGCAGCCAGCGTGAGAGCGATGGCTTTTAATTGCTCAGAAGTTATGAGAAGAAGTTTGGAAAAACTAAGAGTCGAATGCTGTTTCTACCTCAGAGATGAAGCTGTGGACGTTTGAGGCAGTGCAGATGAAACGCACAAATTAACGTCTTAAGACGGCTTCACATTATTTCAAGTGGATTTTAATACAGTACGGACAGAAGGTCTTCAGAAATGTGTTTGATCGCAGTCGTCGTCTCTGCTGGCTGCAGACGGATCATTTCCTGATGCAACTCTCCTGTAAGATGAGTTCAAATCCTCAGTTTGGTGCCTTCTGAAGGCAGCCAGGCTTCGTAAGTTCGAAATTAAAAGCTGCTTTAATTTAAAAATTCCCTCATTTTGGAGTGAATTTTGTGTTACGGAAAATAAACATTTGTTTTCTGTTGCTTCCACTAGAGTTTCATTAGGAGGAGTTTTTACCACCTACATAGAGAGAAACTGTCTGCACACTTGGCTTCTTTTTAGATGTAAGATAGAAGTCATTTAAGGCGAACTAGTGCTCCACATTCAGAATATCTTTTAGTTCCAGTAGATGCCATTTTTTTTTAATCACAATTAAAACCAGAAATCTTTCAAAACAAATCCATTGTTTCCTCCCAACCTTTGACTTTTAGTAATCATCTCTTCAGACATATTAAATGGACAACAGTCAACTTCATGTATGTTTAAATAAGAATAAAACTTCCCTGCAATGAAGCAACATCACCAAAGTCATCAGGGCATCGTATAATCAGCTGTTTTGAATAAACTCTCGATCTGCAACATTTCTTTGTAGACAAACACATTTCTTGTCATCTCTCTGACAGATTAAACTGAGTTTGTGACCAGCAGACTTTTTAAATCCTTTCACTGTTGTATTTTCTATCTTTCCCATCCACTAAATCTACAGAACCGTCCATTAATCCCTGTTAAAATCTCTAAATATCTCTTAATACTGGACACAAGGTGAAACGTCATGAATGTCGTCAATCAAAGTTTTTTTTTTTGTAGGTCAGTATATTTGGTACATCAGTCCCTGTCAGATCTTTGAATCCGCTTCTCTTTGATTCTCTCATTGAAATGCTGAAATGCAGCGACTTTGCCGGGTGTCCAGAGTCGTTCAGAATTAAACTATTTTGTCATAATAATCTGAGATGCCATTAACATCAAAGTTATCAGGGAAGAAATGTTCCGAATTTTTTTTTTTTTTTTTTTTTTTTTTCGGTGTTATCTTTGCATTGTGTGTTTTATCTTCACAGGCTTCTGTTCCCAAAGAAATCTCATCCTCGAGGAGGAAGAATCTGTGATCTAGAACACATTTCATTTATTATAGATTCTTATGCATCCAGCTCAAGCTGTGATTGATGAAACATTGATAGTAGAAATTTACATTTTGTTTTCCTGCGGTCTTTTGTGTTGTGCTTTTTTCTTTTGTTTTATATAAAAAAAACAAAAAACTTGATGGCCGGGTAGAGATGTGATTTATCTGCTTATTTTCATTGTTGTTTTCTTTGAAACAATCAGAGGAGTTGTGATTGAACAAGCAAAGAAAACATCCTCATAATTGAACCCCATTATCTCATGTTTTTTTTTTTCTTCATAATGGATAGTCTTATCTGGGTTCTCCATGCATGAAGTTAAATTTATTCACAAACTAACTGCTTACAGCGATTCTTTAGACGACGGTGAACAGAGAGAGGCGAACATGATGACAGATATTTAATCGTTTACATCCATAATAAACAATACTACAGTATATATGTCAAATGAACAAGTTTAATGAAGAGCCCCGTGTGTAATATCGTCTTTATTAAAGCTAATTATTCAGTAGTCTTCAGTAATATTAAATTCTCACACAATATTAAGAATGACCAGAAAAAGCTCTTTTTAATATGATGCAGTCCAACACAGCAGCGTTATAATAAATCCAGTCTCATCAATGTTTTTAATTAAAGTTACATGTTGCTGTTTTGAACTGCATTGTATTGTAAAGTGTACTTTTTTCTTTTCGGTGTTTGCATTTTTCCACACGTTTGTAGGCTTTGATTCGTCCACTTGAACGTGCACTCACCCTGAACTTTATCCGTACACCTGCTCACCTGTGCAATTCTCCAATCAGCCAATCAGGCAGCAGCAGTGCGAAGCATGCGATCCTGCAGAGACCCGGGTCAGGAGCTTCAACAGAGAACTGCAGCTGCATGTAGTAACGTTGGAATTCATCATGAACAGCATGAATCCGTGTACTGTTCAGTGGACTTCACAGTCACGAGACCTGAATCCTGCAGAGGACCTTCGGGATGCGGTAGAACCGGAGATTGGACCACATGTTTCCACCATCTTGTCCTCAGTGAGTGAACATCTGCATTGAAGGCTTCAGTGCAATAGGCACAGGATGGCGATAGGCTGTTTAGAGTTCATGAGATAGCTGCCTGTGTTGACCCTTGACCTCTTTTGATGAAATCGGACATATTAATGACACAATTTGACTTCAGTAAAACCTGAGTAAAAGCTACTTTAAGTGAATGTTTGTTGTTGCTTGTTGTTTAGTTGTTATTTAGCTGTTGTGACCTCATAGTTTCTCTCGGTTTTACCCCAAAAAAGTCCACAGATTTGATTAATTTGAGTTTATTGTTCTGAACCAAGCTCTTATATTTGGTTGACCTAAATTCTGCATGTAATCCACATCCATGCATATATGAAGCTAATAAGAGAATCTGATGTGCATATATATATTTATGGAAAGGTTAAGTTGGGTTCCGCTTCTGTTCGTCCAAAACAAATGTGAATGTCAAGCGAATATAATTGAATATGTTTGGGATCGTGTTGGTGTCGGATGGATGATGAAAGTAAAATACAGAAGTTTCCATTTAATCTGCAGGAAAGTGTTTCAAAGAAAAATGGAAAAAAAAGCCGACTGAGTTTTTATGTCTGGCTGTCATTTGTCTTCCAAGACTTTAAAAATGCAGTATCGCAATTTCAAAATAAGATACAAGCATATGCAGGCACACACGCAGGTTATGAATCAGCCGATGTATCAGGCAGCGTATTTGTAACTCCCGACTCCGGGGAACCTATTACACACTCGGAGGCCACTGGCTAGATGTGGACGAGATGGAGAGATTATGGAGCTGAAATGCCCACTGCCTTGACCTGCAAAGATGGAGGGAGACAATTACATTTGTCCGAACTGTTTCCATAGCAACATTCCTCTATTTAGTTTCTTTTCTACTTTTTGGAGGAGGTGGGGTGGGGTGGGATGGGGAGGGGAGGGGAGGGGAGGGGAGAGGAGAGGGAGGCGGGGGGGGGGGGCGGCTGGAAGAAACCAGTCGGCGCTCTGTTCTGTAGTAATAATGGCAGACACCTTCTTTTCCCTGATGATGCATGGTTGTGTGTGTGTGTGTGTGTGTGTGTGTGTGTGTGTGTGTGTGTGTGTGTGTGTGTGTGTGTGTGTGTGTGTGTGTGTGTGTGTGTGTGTGTGTGTGTTATGGGTTACAGATGCAGGATGCACAGTAATAAGAGAAGGCGCTCCCATCTTGTCTTGAGGCCGGCAAAGGAAGAGGTCACAGAGAGATAAAAGCAGAGTGCTGAAAACTGAAAAGTCCATATTCCTCATCTTGCAGCTCTCACACACACACACACACACACACACACACACACACACACACACACACACACACACACACACACACACACACACACACACACACACACACACACACACACACACACACACACACACTTACACGCACACACACTTACACGCACACACGGCCATTTTATCTCTAACCAGTGCACTGCAGCAACAAGCATGCGCTCCAGACTCTCTGTTGCATGTAACATTGGTGATGTGAGATTCTGCTGTTTGGACCTGACGGTAAAAAAAAGCTCCCGTTGAGCAGAATGTGACTTTATTTGAATCTACTGTAACAATAAACACATTTCTCAGTATCAATGATTCAGTTATAGTTGGATCATTTTTCACCTGGTGCAGGCAGATAGCATCCAGAAATCAAATCAAATCCACAAAACCTACAAAATATTGGGACTTTTACCTTAAAATGTAACTCAGTCTTTTAGCTTAGAGCATTGTGATTTTTTTTTTTTTTTTAAAGAGACTTTGTTATTTTTCTTTGTAAAACTTGAGATCATTGTGATGATCTGTTACTGATTTTCTTTATGATATTCATCTGTATCATAAAGGAGAAGGTACACTCAAGAAAAAACAGAGAAAGTTATAGTGAAGACTTTTAGGCTTTAGAGATTCACTGATTCTGTTTTGCACTTCCATAAAGTTGACACATTAAAGACAAAATAACACTTTGACTATCAGCCTCTAGTACGGGTCTTTTCCATAATGCAGCTAAATTGCATTTTTCATTATTCTCTTAAAAACCCTCTTCTTTTAAACACGGCACCTTCAGTTTGTAAAGTCGAAATAAGCCCGACAGCATTATCTGGATTGTTTTTTTTGTTTTTTTCAAACTTTGTAAAGCTCCCCCTGAGCTACAGAAGACATTCCACAGCTGTTATCTCAGGTTGAGAGCCAGAATAAAATAAAACGAGCGTGTAAAGTCGCTGCAGCGCTCGCGGCTTTTTAGGAATTTAAATGTTGTAAAAGAAATCAACCTGCACAGAAACAAACCTTCAGCCAACGAGAGCAGGAAAACGTATAAAGACCAGCTAACAAATACCAAACTGGTGCAACTTAAAAACAGTGTTCTTCCTGTTTAGAGTCCAGTTCTTGTTTCCTGGAGGACCAGCAGGGGGCAGTGCAGGACACCGGCAGAGGACAGTCAGCAGAGGATGAACACGGTGAAACAAATGTGTGGAGCCACTCCCTGCACATCTCAGCCCGAATGGGAGTCATAGTTTCCATTATTGCTGTCAGAGAGCAGAGCCGATGTTATTTTGCATGTGAGCAGTGGCAGGTGTCGCTGAATGCTTTTTAATGGATCACAGAGCTTAACTCACTGCCAGTGTGTCCTCATTCAAATCATACGACACAGATACCAGATCAGCTTTAGTTCGACTGTATCTTGTGGCTCCTTCGTGTGTGTGTGTGTGTGTGTGTGTGTGTGTGTGTGTGTGTGTGTGTGTGTGTGTGTGTGTGTGTGTGTGTGTGCGCGCGCGTGTGCCTTCACCTCTGTCTTCTTCTGTGTTCGATAAAGACGTAGCGTCCCATTTTAATCCAGCATCACGACCGAGCGTGAAATAGACACGCCCGTCCACGACAGCAAAACGTGAGATAGACACGCTTTGGCCTCTCCAGGCGTGACATTTTTGTAAGCGTGCAACTTGCACGCGCTTAAATGTCATGTGATGCATGATCACGTGACCAAGAGTTTTTTTTTTTTTTTTTTCCTAACCCCAACCATCCCTGCTTTCCGAATCAAATACTATTTCTTTTTACTTTTAGTATGTACCGCAGCTACCCTTACAAAGTATGTACTGTTGCAAGTAGTACGTGTACAATTGGGACATACTTCTTCCTCATAAAAATGCACCTTGACCTTTGACCCTCTTGGTCATATCCATCACGATCTGTAGCGCGACATTTGAAGCAACAGAAAAAGGGATGCAGTTTGGAACAAGTACGCTTCCTTTTAATGCCTCTTCTTCTTCTTCTTCTTCTTCTTCTTCTTTTTGCGGGTAGAGCATCAGCGCCACCAACTGTCTTGGTTTCTTAGTCAGAGCAGTGAATTGTGGGTAAGAAAATACGACCAGATGTAGTAGGACATCATGGTACTTTTGGCTTACTACATTTAACATACTCTGTACTGGGACGTACTAAATCTTTTTCTGCCATACTAAACAGTATGATAGTGTGGATACTGGAATGCAGGGTATGTTTTGTTTTTCCATGACCCCAACCACGTGTTTTTGCCCAAACTTTCATTTTCCTGTAAAACACACGGCTGTAAGCATGCAGTCAGATTTTATTTTCGTCCATGAGAGGAAAGCGTGTAACTTTCACGCCTCGACAGCCCAAAGCGTGTCTATCTCACGTTTTGCTGTTGTGGAAGGGCGTGTCTATATTTTACGCTTTGCTGTGATACCGGGTTCCTCGTTTTGATAAGGCCAAGCTGTGTGTGCGTGTGTGTGTGTGCGTGTGTGTGTGTGTGTGTGTGTGTGTGTGTGTGTGTGTGTGTGTGTGTGTGTGTGTGTGTGTGTGTGTGTGTGTGTGTGTGTGTGTGTGTGTGTGTGTGTGTGTGTGTGTGTGTGTGTGTGTGTGTGTGTGTGTGTGTGTGTGTGTGTGTGTGTGTTACAGGCAGCCCTTCCACAGGCTGAGCCCTAATAGGATCTCAGGAGCAGCTGTCGATTTGTTCCAATAGCCTCTTACTTTCACATTTTGTGCCCGTCTTCTCCCCTTTCATCTTCTTGTTTCTCCTCTCCTCTCTTTTCATATTCTCTTTTTATCACCACTCTCCTCCTCTCTCTTTTTGCACTAACTCTCCTCTACTTTCATCTCGTCCCATCCCATTTCGTTGCGTCGTTTCCTTTCACCTGTCCCCTCTTCTCCTTTCTCCTCTTTCATCTGTTTTCCATTCCTGTCTTTTCATCTCCATATTTCTTTATGTCATCGTCTCTGCTTTCCTCTTTTTATTTCCTACTATCTCCTTTTTAACTCTCTTCTTTTCTTTCTCCCTCTTCCTCATCTCATCTGGTTTCCTTCGTCCTTTCTTTTCCTCTGCTTTCGATTCCTGTCTTCTGTCCTCTACTTTTCTGTCTTCCTTTTTTTTCATCCTGTTATCTCCCTGTTTCTCCTCTCGTTTCTTCTCTGCTTGATTCCTATCTTCTTTCCCCTCTTTTCTTTTCATTGCATCGCATCACCTCTTCTACTCTCCTGACCTTTTCTCTCCTTCTTCACCATCTTTTTTCTCAGTTGTTTCCCCCAAACTTGTCTTCTCCTTTTACCCACATTTAACCTTGTTTTTCTCCTCCTCTCCTCTCCTCTCCTCTCCTCTCCTCTCCTCTCCTCTCCTCTCCTCTCCTCTCCTCTCCTCTCCTCTCCTCTCCTCTCCTCTCCTCTCCTCTCCTCTCCTCTCCTCTCCTCTCCTCTCCTCTCCTCTCCTCTCATGTCACTCTCCTTCTCCCTCCTCTTTTCTGTCTTTTTATTTTTTTTATTTTTTAGCTCCCCCTCCTCCTTCAGCTCACAGGAAATGAGATTCTAGCTTATTGGCTTATTTCCACCTGTCCCCAGTTTGACCTTTTGCATGTCTCTTTCACACACACACACACACACACACACACACACACACACACACACACACACACACACACACACACACACACACACACACACACACACACACACACACACACACACACACACACACACACACACACACACACATTCACGCAACCCTTCGTAATCTTTCCCCACACACTCCAGAAGTTCGGCTGACACACCCGCAGATTCACAAAGCGACAGCCGTACATGCTCAGACACTTCACTTTTACACCAACACACACGCACACGCACACACACACACACACACACACACACACACACACACACACACACACACACACACACACACACACACACACACACACACACACACACACACACACACACACACACACATGCTCCACTTCATTCCACTGCATTGTTTCACCTCACAAATCACTCTCAATTGGCTCCAGCCAGAGAAACACACAACCTCTCTAAACTGTTTAATAACGTCATTAATCATTTGGCTTTGACTTTGCGTTGGCACAGCCGGCTCCATGAGTGGCCTGAAAGTGGGTTACGATTTAAGGGGCCCCCAAGCTATGACAGGGTCCCCCTAAAAGCTCTGAATTAATTGGTATTTCATCTTGTGCTACATGGTCTTTGTATCGCTTCATACAGAGACACAGACACAAAGTGTGTTGAGAGAAAGAATGAAAACCTCGTTGCAGATATTTCAGTTTTTTAATGTCATTTTCAAAAATAGTTTTGAAGGCATGAAAAGTAAAAAAAAAAAAAAGAGATAAACTTTAAGTGGAGATATTCGCCATTTAACACGCAGCCGACCAGGATGATTAATTCTGTAGAGAGGATTGTGATTTAATGGGAAAATGGGTCACATATCGCATTGGCTACCAATTAAATTCATACAGTCCAGCAGCAGTTTTAACCTACAGCAAGTTTTATATTTGCTGTGACGCGTGACGTGTCTTTTCTGGGGGGAAAAAGAAATCCTCCTGTGAGCAGAAAAGAGACGAGGTCTGTTGTGTATTTCCATACTAACCGAAGTCTGTATGGATTTTATGTTCCCACACCGGAAACATTACATGAAGCTTGTTGTGCTTTACCTCTCCATAGTTTTGTGTCCCATAAGTGATGCTGAATTGCTTCTGATTGCGGAGTGAAAACAAGTTGTTTTGTTATTGCTATTTTATGACTTTTTTTCTCTCCCAGTTTTCAGAATCAAACATTTTATGTTTTACTTTCATCACTTCTGGTGCAAAACAAACATCTTACAATATATATACTCAGTGTCTTGCACTGGCATTTAGCATTTTCTTTTATTGAGACATGTTTGACAAACTAACTTCACTATATCAGGTTTATTTTTATTCTCATTTGCTTCAAAGATTCAACTGTGAATCTTAACTTTTAAGCTAACATGAATGCAAAGGCTGTAACTTGATCTAAACACAATTTACACTCGACAAAAATATAAATGCTACACTTATTATCTAATGCCCCCTTTTCATTAGTTTAAGTAAAAGATCTGAGATTTCTTCTAAAAACTCAAAAGGTTTATTTTTCTCAATTTTTGTTGGCAATTATATTTTTTTAATTTAAGTTTCTCAGAACTTCTCCTTTGCCAAAGTAATTAATTCACGTGCCTTGCTTTGATACCCAGTTTGACAATGTCACACTTGTCTCTTGGAAATAATAGAAACATTTGAAGCACCAGACAAAGTTTAATGTTACAAACAGTTAACCAAACCCACAATCTGTCACCATCCATAAACAAAGTGCTATTGTTGCCTAAACCGAGCCACATGTGGAGCTGTGGATGTGAGCCGTACGTAAAACTGACACTCTCAAATAACTTGGTGTAATCAATAAAGCCATGATGATGTATTTGCTGTTTCGCAAAACAAATTAAAATTATATAACAGTAATTTGTGGGTAAAACTGGGTTGCTCAAGTTAACGATGCTGCAGCGGACACAAATGACTCCAAACTGTACCGAAGAAACTGAGAAAGCCGCTTTGAACGTGATTAAGTTTTAACCACAAGAACGTATTATCTCAAAAGCCATAATTTCATTTGTGTATGGTTATTCTGATTAATATTGTACTACAAAGAATATATTAAAGTTTAAACTCGGTTGTGTTTGGGGGCGTTTGTCTTCCATCCAGTCCGTCCAGTTTGGATTTTCAGTCTTCTAACACGATGCAGTGTGAGTTCAAGGCCACACCAAGTTTTAAAATGTGCCTTCAGAGACCTCTGATGGACATCATGCAGTCTGTTTCAAATTCACAGTGTGAACACACCCAGAGTCGAACATGGGGGAATCCTTGTATTGCACAAGAAGTGATTAATTTCCCATTACTGGCGCTTAGTTTCCAGTAAAAACAGCAGGACTAGTTGTTAGCTGTAGCAGTGACAGTCAGAGCAGAATAGACACAAACTGCAGGAAGTGGGGATAAAGATAAACACCTTAAATTCTGGGCTCAGATGTTAGAAGAAATAGAATTTTGTAGCATCCCAGTGTCCAGCTGTTGGCCTTCGTCACTCACCCGCCGTCGTCCTGTTTCTCTCCTCGTCTCCTGACATCTCATTACTGTCGCTATCAAACAAATGCAAAAATGCCCACAGAATCACAGAGTGTCGGTACGGATGTGACGGAGAGACAGATGTTTGCCTCAGTACGCTGATCCAACAGGAAGCTCCGGCAGACGCAGATCCTCAGGAGATTTAGCAGTTCTGCTCAGCGCATCCCGAGAGTGTCTCACCACGGGCTCTGATTTAGAAAACCGCCTTCCTGTGAGGCAGAAACACGGCTTTTCAGCGCAGGGGGACGTCGGCAAATTAGCAAGACAAAGAAACCCAAGGCTAAACGTGTTAAAAAGGATTAATAATTTAAAGGGCAAGTCCTCCCTCAGATATGCTCTCTTATCATCAGCGTGCGAGACCGAGTTGAACCCACAGGTTATTTCACCATGAAATGTTGTAATTCAGTCGAAACAGAAGGATAGATGGACAAATGGACGGAGGAGTTCGGGAGAGTTGGAGACAAGGAGACGGTGAAGTGAAATGGACAGAAACAGTGGAAAAAGTGAGTGAACATTATGGAACAATCCCTGTCCGTGTCCGGCGTGGTCTGCTCTGGTTGGTTCGTGGTGCCGGTTTCGGGCCTGTTAAGGTGCAGCCTGATAGCTGCGGGGATGCACAACTCTCTTTGGCAATTATCTGTCAGTCTGCTGCAGGATGAGCTGCTGCAGGATGTTCGTGATGTGAAGTGGTTCGGAGCAGCAAACTCGGAGAGAAAACTCAGCCTGGATGGAGAATTTGCATTTAGTATGCGCGGCGTCAGCAGCAGAGCATCTCCAAAATGTCTTCTTTAGAAGAATTGAGATAAAGTGGCTGGGTTACTACCCTGGCAGTCATGCACTGCTGAGATTTTTCAGTTTGGGATTTGGCACATAAAATGTTTTCAATGAGGGAAGACAGACATCAGATAATTATCATAAAAAGTGATTAGCATACAGATCATTGGGCTCCTGCAGGACATTTGCATCTCCAAAGAGCCGTTTTTTTTTACAGGAACTGAGATGAGCTCATTGGATTTTGTTTTGTTTCTTTGCACCATAAAAAAACACCATAAAATAACGTTTATCTCTTCATTGGACGCAACAGTGGAGAGATGTCAGGAACTGAGCAGAGAGAAAGATGAAGATGCAGGATTAGGACCATTTTTTTCAATGTGAAATAGTACATAACCTTGTGTACAACAACAATTTGACAGTTTTAACTGTTTTTTGTACATACAAAACAATCGAGATATAAGGAGTGAATAATATTGTTACCTTTTGGCGAGCTGTTTCTAGTTTTTATGCTAAGCTAAGATAATGCAACCCAGTATCACGGCAAAGTGTGAAATAGACACGCCGGTCTAATTTTCCTTTAAATCACACGTCTCTGAGCGTGTAGTAGGTTTGATTTTCATCCACTTCAGGAAAACGTGTAACTTTCATGCTTAGACAGCGGAAAGTGTGTCTAGCTCACGTTTTGTTGTCGTGGACCGACGTGTTTATTTCACGCTTTGCCGTGATACCGGTTTGGAAAACTAGCTGTTGACTCCAGCTTTCCTGACAATAAAAATGTCAAACTTTTCCTTTAATATGCAAACCCATATGCTCTGTGTTCTGTATGGAAGTGGCCTGCCTGCATCTCCAGAAAGTTTTCGTTTAGAGTAAACCCGAATACTGACTCACTGCTGTTCCTGAACAGTGTGCCGTGCACCTTGTCATTATCCTTGCATAATGTGTTGTTGTCTAGTCGTACACTTAAAATAAACCACCGAGTCACAACCACCTGAGCACCGCCGCTGACTTTAAGTGTCATTCTGCCATACTTTTTTTTACTGAAAAGTATATGTACTTTTCCCCATTAATAGCCATCTATTTTTGACAGTCTGAGTATGTCTGCAAGGTCCTAATAATATTTCCTTCAGGTTACTGATCGCGTCTGCTGTCTTATACAACAATGACGTCAGCATTTAAGGCCAAAAAGGAAAGTTTTTGCTTGAAAAAGATCACGAGTACACTCGTTACATTTAAAGAATACTCATGACACTGGAGACAAAACCATGCAGAATTCAAGCTCGCAACAATACAGACTGTCTGAGTCATTCACAGCCCCACAATTTGATAAAAAAAATCATAGTCTTTCAAAGTGGAGCCAGATGATAGCCTCTTCGATGAAGACCGTCGTCTTTCTGGCTGGTTGACTTGGAAAGAGAAATCTGTTCCAGAGATACATAACAATAAATGTCACTCAAATCTACTTTTTGCGTTCTGGAACAGTATACGTGAATTATCCCTGCGCCTGGAGGGATCACATATGACAGATAAAAGCCAAGTAAACAGAGCAGGCGACAGTGATGAAAAGGCAGGTACAGCTATTTTTAAATAAACAAAACCAGACAGGAGTGCGAGCAGGTCCTCTCCGCTCGGTGGACACTACGTCTGCCGTCCCCTTATCCTCCAGCGTCCTATTAAGTCAGGAGAGAAACGTGGAAGGAGAGAAAAAGCACTGACGGCACAGTGTGATGCCAACCCAACAAAACAAATCAAGCAAGCTGGCACTTGGATACCACTCAGGCATCAGGGAAAAAGAAATAGGGACCTCTCAACAATACTTGGTTGTTTTTCTCAAATGAAGTCTGTTTTCAACAATCCATGAGGGAAGTTTAAGAACACAAGTGGTTCTCCCAAATGGGGCAATTGCATGTGGCAAACAAAGGCTGCACTGTTCCCCGAGTACCTTTGTGAGGCTGCAGCTGGGTAAGGCATCAATTACTGTCAAAACCATTTCAGTGGTAGGTGAGCGACAGCGCCTTGATTGATACAGCTCATTATGATAGCATTGTGCGGTCGGACTACCTTTTCATGCAAAGCTAGCTGTGGAATATTTTGGACGAAGAAGTCAAGCAGAGAGAAGAAAGGGTAGAAAAGAAAGAAAGGAAGAAAGTGAGCGGAGAGGGTAGAGAAAGAGAGTGGGATGATGGGTTAATTGAATGGATTCGAATTTCCATTTTCTCCGAGGAAGTTGGAGGGGACAGATCGCCACAGGAGAGGAATGAGCGGGAGAGACAAGGGAGGAAGAAAGACAATGAAATTGAGAAAATGAGACAGAAGAGACGGAGGGTCTGAGATAAAAACAGAAAGAGATCAACTCCCAGACAGAAATTTGCAGCGAGGAAAATGCTGCTGAGAGTGTGACGCAGAAAGGCTCCTTTCAGAAACACACTTCAGTCTGTAAATGGGCTTGTAATAAGGATTATAGCTACAATATCATGTTAAATCCCCATTGAAATCAGGCGTGTGGTCATGTGTGTGCAGGTATCTCTTTTCTTATTGTAGGTTTTTTTTTTCTTTTTTCTTCTTTTCTTTTCTTTTCGTCGTCTTTTGTGCATTTCTATGTTAAGTTGCACATCTTATGAAATGTGGCAGTTGTTCTTAAACTCTCCGTCTTAAGTCCCCTTTGGGCAAAAAAAAAAAAAAAAAAATCGTGCCTCATCATCCAGTCATGAATACATAATTTCACTTAGCTGCAAAAATGTAATTATATCATGCAGAACATTAAATGGAGGCGCCTCATATGTTTGTGCATGACGACCGCTAAAGAACCCAAAGTGTTGTTAGACACAAAATAAACCATTTTATAGTATATTATATTTAATCAGTGAATCTGTCCATTTTGGGCTTTGTGTGATGTTTTCCTGTCTGAATAATCTCTTGTAGACTTAGAGGACACGTGTTTTGCTATTGGCCTCTTATAATTCATATCAATTTAACATTAGACCTGCTCTACATTTTGCCCTCGTGTGTGATCTCCTCCCCTGCAGCTTTACGCCCTCCCAGGCTGGCCTCATGCTCGGCCTAAGCTGCACACGTCTCTTCATTATATGTGAATAGATAAATATTTATACCAGATTTTTAAAGCACACAGTGTTGATGTTTGTACTTTTATTGAAACAGCTTACTAATGTAATTACATTTTCAGGTTTTTTTTATACAAAACTGTAAGAACATGCAGTATGTTAGTTGTGTGTAATGAAAGTTATTGTCACATAAAGTTTTGGTGAGTCCATTCTGATCATTTTGGTGTAATTTTGTGGCCCAAATTAATGGAAATTTTTTCACTGTTTTTTTTCAAAAAAAAGATTTATATGATCGACTCGTGTGTATTTCACTTTTTATGAAGACAACCTTAGTCTCACCAGATCTTTCTGGGAAAATTAATGGAGAAATCCCTGCAAAAGAAAGCGCCACATAAACACACGTTGCCTATGTTTTACGACTTTTACTGATTTAAAAAGAAAAAAGAAAAAAGAAGCCCACCAGACTTTATCATCGGTGCCGTAGAGCTAAAGCCTGCTTTCACTTTACTTCTGAAGGAGCTCGCTGGACTCTTCGAAACCACAAAAGATCTGATAGCTGTACGTAGCTGCGTTTTCATCCTGTCCTCCATTATAATGACGGAAGTACTCGACACCAAAACGATAGCTTTCACGCCGCGTTGCAGTGTTTCCCTTCGTGAGCTCACTGCAGACGGTCGGCCAATCTAAAATACGAAACCTGCACGAACATCCCTGCTGGCGAGATCTTCTTTGTATGTCTGTGCATCTATCAACCGACAGAACCGAGCATTGTTGGCTAGCTTGGATGTTGTTGTCCGTTCGCAACTGAAATCTCACCAAATGGCGGGATTACACCTCAAAGTCGACATCCGCCGAGTCAGGTGACGAAAACCTAATCTGAATGACACGAATCTGAACTAAATGAAACTGACTTGAATTGAAGGTGAAGGAAACTGAATGGATCCAACGTGAACTGAGACAGACACCAACTTACAGACAGATAAGAGAAGAAGAAGAAGAAGGAAATGTAATGGGAGAGAAGAACTGCAAACTACACACACACACACACACACACACACACACACACACACACACACACACACACACACACACACACACACACACACACACACACACACACACACACACACACACACACGCTGTGACTGTACAGGGCTAATAGCGACACCGGCGGTCACTCCGGCTTTGTCTTCCTACTTTACATGATGCTTCGACTGAGATGTGAGTTCAAGGGGGGCATTAAAGTTTTATGATGGCTCCCGGTGAGAGGGGAATCACAGTGTATTAACAGATCGCCCGACGACGGCCCGCCGCTGTTCGGCCACATGTGTCAGATAAAGTGGGTCGGTAATTGGACGAGACAGTTTAATGGCTTCGCTGCAGCCGTTCTGGGGTCAGCCGGTAAGACGGGTTAGCTCGTGTTCGCCGCAGGTCTGGAGATTAAAACACCGGCGGAGCTGAAATGACGTGACCCGCTGTGACATGGCAGGTGAGCAGGCTTGATGCACAAATTCAATTTCAGAAACATAAATCACAAAGGTAGTGCTGGTATTATTTCTGTCTCCTATTTGAAGTCTCTTTTCTTTCTCGTCCTTGCCCACCTCGCTGTGATGAAAGATTTCTGCCGCTCACCCACACAACTGTTGAAGTACGCGCGCACACACACACACACACACACACACACACACACACACACACACACACACACACACACACACACACACACGCGTGCACAAATTAGACACACACCTAAAAACTTTCTCCGGCATGCTTTCATGAACATTTGCTTGCATAACTTCACGCACGCACGCACGCACGCACACACGCACGCACACACACACACACACACACACACACACACACACACACACACACACACACACACACACACACACACACACACACGAGTTAAAGTGAAGCTCCCACACATGTCAGAGTCAGTTTATTTATAATACAGGTTTAAACACAACATATGTTGAGCTAAGTGCTGCAGTTCAGACGGAATTAAAACACATCAGGTAGAATTAAAATAAATTGTGCAATAAAAACAAATTAAAAGAAAGTAAAATACAATGCAAAACTAAAAAAAAACGACACCCGTAAAGCCTCGTTCAGCCTGTTGGTCATATCAATGTTGATTTTTGAAAGTCTGAACAGTAAAAAAAAACAACAACACATGAAGTACAATTTTTGCAATCCGGATCCGAACCAGATGTGGAGCGCTAACGGAGTGAAGACGACAGCATCAGTCCGGGAACAGAAACCGAAATAAACCGTGCGTGTTGGAAAGCCGCGTCACAAGCGCATTGCAGCGTGTATATTGTTACCACGGCAACCCACGCAGAGAGGTTAGTGACGTCCTTTCGCACAGAACCCGAACCGCTCGCTTGCAAATAACAGTGCTTCCCTCTAGTGGACAGGCGCGTGTACTGCACGCTTAGCCGGGAGACCAAACTCTGCTGGAGAGCTCCATTATTATCTCATCTGAATACTTCTCTGCTTTCCCAGCAAAGTTATTGCCGACTTAAAACACGACGACAACACTGGCGGCATACGTAGCATGTTTTAGCGAGTGTTGCTCGTGGCAATTTCTATCAATTACCAAAACCCAAAGAGTGAGTTTGTGTCCTCAACGGAGCGCAGTTGTTTGTCTTTATTAGATCTTGCGTCCACACTGAAGCCCTTTTTTTTTTTTTAAAGCTAAATTTTTAGGCGGTGTTGGTTGGTCATTATTATCCCACCCTCGATGTAATAAGTTTGTGGAACCACTTTTCCTGGTTTGAGACGAGTTTCCAGCTCCGATCCAGACCTTGACCTAAAAGGGCTAACAGTGTCTCCCTCACAGAAACACACACACACACACACACACACACACACACACACACACACACACACACACACACACACACACACACACACACACACACACACACACACACACACACACACACACACACACACACACACACACACATCAGTCACTCAGCGGTTCTCCACAGCAGGTGGGTGGCAATCTTCTCCAGGCTTCAGACCACAGGTGGTAAACCAAACAATCAGCGGTTCCCACCGTGATATCACAGCAAACTGTCCTCACGCAGCTCCATTGACTTTCTTGTGACAGTGTAGGAAAAGGGGGGCGGAGGGGTGTTCAAATTTTTTTCTTTTAGTCACTTGTAGAAAACTCAATAATAACGACAGCGACACCAGTGGTCCGTTTCATCTGGCGTTCGGGAACATTGAAGCACTTTTGTTTGAGCACGAACTCGATAAGAATGACGATGTGTAGCGACAGTGAACGAGGTCAAACTGAGAGGACGGTTTCTGTCTCTGCACTGAAACGATTATTTAATGGTTTGAAACATTAGGAGACAATAATCATTCATTTAGTTTTAGTTTTGTTGTATATTTTTTTGCTTTTTGAACTGTTGGTTGCACCAAAGAAGACATTAGACTGCAAAACTGTGACAGGCATTTTTTTACTACTTTGATGAAAATACTTTCTTTTCATAATTTCTGTTCAAATTTAAAAGAATGGAGAGATGTGTAATATAAATAATTCTTGGTGTGTGACAGCAGTGGGAATGTAAGCAGCAGCAAATATGGCTTTAAGCAAAGTGTTCGTCACTTCGTCAGTTCGTTAGAAATCGACAGTAAATCCGAGAACAATATTTCCAGACGTAAACAGAAAAACTACTTAAAAAAAAGAAGAAAAGTTTTCACTTTAAAGTGAGCATGAAAATAGAACTCCATCTTACTCAGAGTCCATATTAAAAGAGACGTGACACATTCGATCCATTCAATCCACACGGACACAAACTGTCTTCACCGGGATGACGGACAGCAGAAATGTACTGAACAAAAACAGTTTTCATGTTGGCTCAGCTTGAAGAAATCACCAATGTTCTTATGTGGATGGATTCAGAGATTTATTGATTCCCTCACCCCGCTATACAAGCATCTGAAAAAACAGATTTCCATGTGGATAGGCCTTCAGCATTTCTGCACTGAGCTCATTTTTAAAGGTTGTGACCAAATAAGTTACATAAACTTATTTGTTGTAAATCAAATATTCTGATAAACTGATTTAAAATCAGTGTATAAACAACTTGCACTGGAATCTAAACAGAATTTCTCCGCTTTCTGCATTAATGTAATAGTTTGTTCATCTTGTTTTGTTTTTTTATTTGTCTATAATTTTATTTTAAATGCACTTTATATGCGCCTTCAGACTTAACCTACTACAGCACATTACCACTGTGGTCCAAATGTTATTCATGTTTTTAGTCCAAGAATGTTGCTTTTATCAAAAACTTAAAATAAAAAAAATGTTTACCGTTTTATTCACACTCCTTTGGACACGACCAAAACAAACAAACAACCCACCCTCTAATTCATTTAATTCAAGTTAGCATGGTGTGATCTGATCATCTGGAGGACACACTGCAGTTCACTCAGAATCTTCTTGGCTGCTATGAAAAGACCTTTTTCTCTTCAGACATTTTGACTTCTCGCAGCACAGATGGTGGAATTATTGCCATTAACGATGGCTCAGTCCTATTGAGTATCCCAATGTGGCATGAGAGTGAACCAGCATGCAGGATCCACCCCAAGTGGAACGCAGCCATCACTGATGCACATGGAAAACCGTCTGTTGAGTTCTGTTGTCCTTTGCAGCCTGAAAACTTCGAACAAACCAGCTTCCGCTACCGAGAACGCAACCCTGGTTTAATAGCAGAGAGGGTGAAGGCCTACTCATGGTTATTGTTGTAGTTGTTTCATGGACCATAGTGAGGAGTTTTGACAAAGCACTGATATATTTTTGAACTGTTGAAGCCCGGCAAAGGATCTTATTTATTTATTTATTTATTTTTATAAAGGTGGAAGAACTCTGAAGCTACATTTCTCTTTTCTGGAAGGAATACATTTTTCATGTGGAGGATTTTGTTATAGCTGAGGTCACTGGTTGCTTGCAAGATTTTTTTTTTGTAGGGTTTGAGTCTGACTAACAGAAGAATGGAGAAGTTTGGCACGGCTGTAAAAACTGATGCACCTTGCATGTAAGTAGTTCAGGACTTTAACCCAAAACAAAAACCTTTCTCATTGCAGACTATTTCAAGAGCAGTGCAATAAATGTTACATCAATAAATACTGAGATGCTATAATGCAATCTTGCTCATTGCCGTTGCTTATGGACCACGTGAATGGATCAGATTCATGTTTTGACATGTTCTAATATCAGTTGTGAATAAAGTCTGTTGCTTTTGCTAACATTTTCAGTGTTTACTTGGTGCTCCATAATTACCCGTTTCTGACTTGACCTGTTGATTCTTCATGTAAACATGTCTAAATTATGACGAGGGAATCTATATTTATTTCTATATTTTTAAGAGGTCTATTAAGCTTTCAAACTCTGTAATTATACAACTGCCAGTCATTGTTATTCAGTTTTATACATAGTGATTAACTTGTCATTGATGTGTGGTTGCCAGGCATAAGCATGGAAATCTTAACCATCGCTTCTATTGCATTATCCAATTGTTTATTTATAGATATAAACCTTTGCAGAAATTATGTTTGCACTGATATTTTTCCAGTTTACGTCTTTGCACTGTTTCAGCATCTTAATTCCCTTAAAAGTCATAAATGTATGATTTAACTTGGACTAAATTTGGTCATTTCCTTCCTTTCTTTTCTTGTCGAAGCCACAAAGCTACATCCGTGCAGCTTTTTGCATTCTGTCTGATCACTCGATAATTATGAATGCTGAGCCAAAGCAGAAGCATAACGGCAGATCAAATATATTCTAAGTACATTTTTCACACATTAGAGACATTTAGGGACTCTGTGGAGAACTCTGGGACACAAAACCAGACGTGACAGTGTCAGAAAATAGCCTCTATTTTTTTGTTTGGGTATGTTTACTGCTCTCTTTGCTAAAAAAAAAAAGAAAAACCCCATCGCTAAATGTGGGTTCATGCCCGTCCTCAGCGGGTTGTCAAATGGCATTGTGGGTAAATGCAGGTAAGGCAGCAGCTTGATGGTTCATGTAGAAAGACCAAAAGGAAAAATCGCAACACTACAAGTCTCCTGGACGGCACTGAATGATCCAGATAGATTATTCTCTCCATTGGAGTATCTGAGAGGTGATTTCTCTTTTATCTCCTTTCAGCATTTGGAAGAAAAGCTGATGTCTGCTTTAGAGAACAGCTCTGTCGTCTCACTTGTGGATTGTGTTGCCTCTGGAGTGCTGGAAGCCTCTAAACACAAAAAACGATTAATTGGCTTTGTGCTCTAATGCTGTTGCGAAGGCTATTTTTTACCTCTCGTGGTTTAGTGAAGGACTGTGTGGAAGAGTTTGGTTATGTTTCCAAGTATACATGAAAGTGTGCTGACAATCAACAGCTCCTTTTCTCCTCATCTTCCTTCGCCTCTGTCTTTGTTTTTTTTTTTTTTTTTTTGTCTGTGTGTTTTTTAAGCCGTCAATTGAAGACAAATACGTTTTGGTGTTCCTCCCACGTCAGTGCCAAGGCAGATAACAAATCATTATGTGATTATGAAATCTGATCAAATGGTTTCACTTCTTTTCCTTCATTATGCTACGTGGGTTGAGGCGCCAAATCTTGACACCGAGTTGAGCCGTACGGCAAACAAACAACACGAATGTGCCAGTGTCAAGTAGGAATTCTGTTCAGTTAATCAAGTATAAATTGATGGATTTTCTTTCAATCAGCGAAACAACTTGAAACAATTTATATATTTGAATGTGAGGTAGATTTTCAGAGATATATTTTTATTTATTTTTTGTTGTTTTTGCAGTGTATACTTCTTCAGTGTGGATTATTGCAGTATTTATAAGTGATTGCATATAAAAGTGGACGTGGTTTCCGGGTCTGAAAAATGAGGCAGATGCTGAAGTGCCTCAAGCTGCAATACCACCGAGTGCCACTAGAGGTCGGCTCCAAAAAGCCTGCGGCTCCATAGACTCCCATTCAACTTAATAAAAAGTACTTTTTTTCCCCCCTGTAAGTCAGTTTGGTGTCACTCCTTCTTATTAGTTTTCTGGACGTCCATCTTAAAATAATCCTGTCATTAATTTGAAAATAAGCCTCAAAAAGCTGTGTTTTAGGGGGCGCGTTGTGCAGTCAGGTTACAGCGATCGGTGGGCGGGACGTAGTATCGTCTTAATTCCAATCTCGATCGAGTCAGATCCACCGCTCGCTCCTCCCCAGCTCGACCAAATATGGTCACTTCCTGCTCCAAACCGCTCCGAACAAGCAAAGATGAAGGCCGATAAGCGCTTTTCGGTCTTTGACGTCACTGTTGGTTGCCGCTTGGTATTTATACGTTCTTAAATCTGTCTGTGCTCGTGAAATTTTAAATTTGTATTTCTGAGGAACTTTTGCTCATTAGCTGGCGTACAAAGAGTCACACGATTTTTTTCTTGAGTGTGGCATAGTGGTATAGGTTTTCACAACTTCACTAAGATCTACAATACACAAGGTGCTGGCTTTTTCGCTCTTGGTCCCTGGTCTGTGCTATCAGCTCTGATCCTGTGGCGTCATAATAACAAGAGAAAAATGTGTTTGTCAAGGCGAGATGGAGAGTGTGAAATACAGGAAAAACTGCCTGTTAATTGGAGGCACATCATGCTGCTGCCAGTATTGCCGTTGTGTTTCAGTCTGTTCCTGTTGACTGCATTTTGCCTCCAGTCTAATTATCCTGTAGTCTGTTGGAGACCCGGTCTGACTCTTCTTCAGTCCCTTTTGGATCAGGTCTGTATTTTCTTTTTTAATTGTTTTTTAAACATTTGAACCACTGGCGTAACCACGTGTTGTGTTTCGCTTTTAGTTAAAACACACACACACACACCACAAACACAGCTGTGTATTTACATAAAATTTAGTTTGTGTGTTTATAGCTTGTACTAACGAGAAAATGTCTGTTTGATTGACAGGCCTGTGGTGCAGTCAGGTTACAGCTATCGATGGGCGGGACGTAGTATCGTCTTTTTTGATGTCAGCACTCTATCTTTGACTCTTCTATTGTCCAGGGAAGCTGGCTGCGTTCAGTGTTGCATTTGGAGACAACTACTGTTTACTCCTGACTAAAAGACAAACTTTCTACTGAAATTAGGTTTTAATTGGTTGAAAAAGGACGAGAAAAAAATATGTGTTGACAACATGAGATATTGTTTTTGAAAAGACTCTGAGTGTTATTGGCTTTTTGTAGCTTTATTTGTGACTGTTGCTGCGAGCTGCTGAGGATGAAGTCTGCACCAAGCAGTTGAAGAGACATCTAGAGGCACTCGTTCATCGGGTCTCTCATCAACTGCTAACAAGGCTGACTGAGAACTGTAGATGTGATTGGGACTGAATCCATGGGATGACAGTTGTCACAGACTGCTTTTATGAATTTGGCTATATATAACGTTTATTATAAAATGGGTTTAACCCAAACTTCATGCAGATTCTGCGTGTGTAATGAATTAACAAGGCTGTACCGACTGAACTGTCCTGAATTATGCTTGCATTCAGTTTGTAACACATCTGCCTCGTCTGATAAAAGCACTGAGGGCTCGAATCCTGTGTGACTTGTTGATACTTTATTGGCTTATGTTAAAAGTAGAAATAACAAGTAGTAGCGATACATTCATAGCATCTTAGCTTCAACCACAAATGCAAAAGTCCAAAGTCCTCACAATAACCAGTGCATCTTGTAAAGTATCCCATCATCTGTTGTTTCTGTCTTATTTCTCATAACTGAACTACACCAACGCTCAGCTGTTCATATGGATCAGAGTGAATGCCAAAATAGTGCTGATGAATGTAAAACCTAATGCGAGGCAATGCAACATTTATTGCAAGAGAACAGAAAACTCAAAAGTTAGTGAAGTTTGAAAGAAGATTCCCCATCGTGACCCTTTGGGAGCTCCATGTGGAGGATTTTCTGAAGGAATGGTGTGACATTGTTGTTGCTGCCATGCAGAAATTCAATCCAATGACAACCCAAAACAAGTTCTGCCGACGTCGATACTCCAGAAAGACACCGGGGGAGAAAACTCTCTGATCTATGGGCTCAAAAAGATTAAAAAAAAGAAAAGAAGTAACTCTTTAAAAAATAATGGATCCATATTTTTCACAAATATTGAGCACGTACAAAGACAATTTTTTGTGGGCTGTTCTTTTTTAACACTAAAATACCTGAGCAGATTATTTGTGCTTGAACTCGCTGATATGCCCTTTCCCCCCACCCCCCCGCTCCTGTTAAGCATTGTGTCTTTCCCATGTAACTCGGGTCGCTGGTTTGCACATCGCAGCAACATGAACACGGTCTCCCAAGTGTTCTGTTGCAACTTTCCAATGGTGAGAAGTGGTGATTACCAAAATCTCAGTGTAACGATATGACGACGCCCTTGCAGAGTTCTCGGCTGAAGATAAATGTCAACACAGAAAACATTGCACTTACGGCACTTAATTTGAATTCCCAGTAAAAAGAAAACCACACACACACACACACACACACACACACACACACACACACACACACACACACACACACACACACACACACACACACACACACACACACACACACATCTGTTCATCTTACGTAGAGCTCTGGCTCTCAATCATAAATTATAGATGTTGTTAGGACTTAATGTGTTAAAGTTTTAGTCAGCCAACTCATCCAATCTCATTCATCTGTCCTCTGTTTTGTAACATCACATGCGTAGAACACAAGAATTCAAAATGACCTGGTGCAACCCAGCACTATAGCTACATGCTGTATATCTGATATCTGCTCATCATTATGTGATGTTTTTGTTCAGAAAATATGCCTTTTTTTTTGTTATCCACCACTTTGTTTTTGTTCCCTGTAATGAGGAATAACAGGAATTGTGTTGCTCAGTCTTGGGTATAGATTGACAGCCAGTCTTTGTTTGTTTAAAGAAAAAAAAAAGTAAATGTGGATGCAATTTTAGTTGACACTGGCTGCTGCTTGCAATCCCGCGGTGCTAAATTATTAAAATGTGCTTCAGTTTATGACTTTTTACCCGATACTTGTTTGTGACTCACAGTAGCTGTTCATGATGTGAAATCAATACCTTGGTTTTCTTGCAATTTCTCCGAGCCAATGCCATCTGCTGGTCTTTATTAACTCTCGACTTAACAATGTAGAACAGAGTATGAAGTGTGTTGCTGCACTGCTTCTTCTGGGAATATTAATTATGGATACTGGTTTATATACTACTGCACATGGTCGGTGCCTGCAGTCTGCTGTTGTTCTCAACTTCTGCAGTATTGAATTTATTCATATAAATGTGAAGAAATATTGAAAAGAGAGACAAAAAAAAAAGCAGGTTATTAAGAGGACAACTCTGGAAATATGCAGCTCAACAAGATGAATATGATGGAACAAATGTAAACATTAATATTAATGTTCATAAATAGTTCAGGCTTTTAACCTGACATCATTTGTTTTTGTTGATATGCAAGTTTATCAGACATGAGTATAATTAAATGTACAAGGCTGGTAGCCTCCAGAGAGAATCTTTTGCAGTCGAGCGTAGACCTCAGGTTAATTTGAACCAATCAGCTTGCGCCAAATCCACCGCTGCAACTACCTACTGTGTCCACTGAAGTGTTTTCTTCCTGAGTACAGCGTATTTTTGGAAATTGTTTTAATGAACGTCAGCAGCTTGACGAAGTATAAGTGTTCATTATGCGTTTTTTTACGGCCACTGAAAGTTCAGAGTTGTGCTCATGACTGTAACCAGTCGTCCAATCACAGTGAAGGAGGGGCGGGACAAACACGGTTTACAACCAACACTGGTTGCTGATTGGTCCTTTTTATAAAAGCCCTGTTTTAAAAAAAGGAAAATAATTCTGTGACAAGCTCCTCTAAAACCAATACATGGAAAATTAAATGATTAATTTTCAACTCATCAATTAGTTAATCACCCTTCAACAAAGACAAATGCATGAATAACATTTACTGGTCCTGGCTTCTCCAAATTTGGGGTTCATGCTTTTAAATAAATTATGAATTAATTTCTTTTGGGTTTTGGACTGTTGATCAGAGAAATTAAGAAATAGAAAACTTGTGATGTGCTTTTATTTTTATTAATTTTTTTTGACAGATTAGGAGATCAGTTGCAAATACAAGTGATAAATTAATTGGTCGTGAAAAAAGATGAGTTCAAAAATTGAAAAATTACTCATACAGCCTTTGCAGTTTTATTCAGAGAACTACATCACTAAAACCTCCGCTGGTGTTGAGGTAATTGTCTCCAGTGTGGTCTCATTTGCTGATGGTGATTACACCAAGTGCTTATAATTACTCTGGCATTGATACATTGATGTTTAAAATGCCCCTTTAACACGTAATTCAGCAGGGAAAGTTGTTCAAGGCGCACATGTTTTTTATCAGCCACGGCCTGTTTCACATTCATACAGCTCCTCCGCTGTTCACTCATTCACACCTGGCCAATGCAGCAAGTCCTGCACAGCTGGCCGCTGGGACACTGAGGCAGTTAAGATGCACCTCTGAGGGAGCAGATGACCTTGATACGTCTCCTTGCATTACTCCTCCACTGCATTACCAGCAAAGCGTGCTATAACTCCATAACAGAATCAGCCGACACCTGTTTACAAGTCCCAGCACCGGCGGAGATAAATGAAATCAATACCTCGGCTCCCGTGCAATTTCTCCGTCGCCCTGCAGTCCACAAGTTTATATCATTGCAGATCTTTACAGTGCAGAACTGATTATGAAGCACAGCGCGGATGTGCTTATTTGGAGGATTGGTAATTATGGGCAGCAGAGTGCGGTGTCGGCGGAGTGCACATACTGTAAGCCGTTGACCATCTTTTGAAATTGTTACAGTAAGCAGAGAGGAAGCGCAATGCCTCATAATCAATGCTCATCGTAAAAGCTGGTAATGGCCGGGAGGCCAACTCCATCTTTTGTCGAGCCTTGAATCAAATCAAATGCATAAAGGGAGAAACCTACGAGCGATAAAAGTTGCTTTGGCTCTACATTGCTCTTCAAAGCACTCAAGCACATTAAGATCAGGTAGAATTTTTCCATTAAAGTGTTGCAGATTTTGAGCAAAATTCTGGAAATGTGGGTAAAATTGGTAACGCTAAATTCTTTTGGGATTTTTTTTTTTATGAATCGATTTGTCTCATCTAATTAATGTATTGTGTTTTTTATTAACTGATAAAATATCAACATGCAACAAGAGCCCCCATCAGGAGCTGCAACGTTAAGGTCTATTTAAAGAATTGGTTTCCATCACTCTGTTTCATTTGGTGAAGTTCTTGTGTATATACATGTGTGACTGGCCGTTTTAAAGCCTGCAGTCTGGCATTTTGGCTGTTGCCATCTTTTTTTTTTGGAGACGGAAATGACCTATTTGGACGAGCGGGGGAGGAGCCAATGGTGAATCTGACTGACAACCTGAGGACACTACACCCCACCCACCTAAAAGGGAAACCTGGCTGCACCCCAGGCATGTCAGTCAAACTAGACACGCCCTCAAACGTACCGCTCTTTGAGGCCCAATATCTAAATAAGGATGGAATTATTTTGAGAATGACGACCAGAGCTCTGATCAGAAGGAATGAATTTAGCAAAAGACACCAGAATGACTTGTGGAAAAAAATTTATTGACTTTGTATTTAAAGTGAGAAGTCGTCCCCTTGTGAATAGGAGTCCATTGCAGACAGAGGTTTTTGGAGCCAGCCTCTAGTGGCCCTCAGAGGTACTGCACTTTAAGGCACTTCCGCCGTGACTTGACTTTTCAAACCCGGAGTCTACGTCCATTTATATATGCAGTCTATGGTATAAAAGTGTTGATTTTAAAAGGTGTATGCACAATACATTTCGTCTTGTGACTGCTGAGATATACTGTATCTCATGTTGTTGTCGTTTTCGAGTACATTTTTGGAAATCATAGTTAAAAGCAGGGTTTGTAGAGTGAGAAATGTCCGCATGGTGATTAATTGGTCATCGATAAAGATAAACAGCTTCAACAACACGCTCCAGTTTCATTGAGGTTTGTGTACTTCTAACAACTTTTATGAAGGGGAAAAAAAAAATCTAAGTACGACTCATTACGGCACGCATATCACGTGTCTCCGGCTGATGATAGGGGGAGTTTTCGGTCGTGCCACAGTGAATCGCTCATCGGCACACGGAGAAACCCAAGAGGGAGCCTAATGAGACAACAAATGGCAGCTGTGAACCCCATGAGCGCACTTTTTATATACTCCTCTTAGGTTGTGTCAGCAGGCAGCCGAGTGTTCGGAGATGAAAGAGCGGGGAACTGAGGTGCCACAGAAACACTGCCTAAAGAGTCTCTTTGTATTATAAGTTGGCTTTAACTTTTAAAAGGGGAAAATGAAGACGGCAACTCGAGTGAACTCTTGCTCTCAAATGTGTTCCCTCCTTTTAAGTTTTAAGTTGAAAAGTTCTCACCTTCCTTTACACTGTATGTGAGGTCGGGTTACTTGTGTCTTGTGTGCTGTGGGAATGATGCAAATTGTAAAGATATCTCTGCACCAGTGAGACTGGTTCCCGTGCATGTGTGAACACACCGCTTTATATTTCTGAAGGCTTCTCTTAAGAAGTGACAACATCGCCGACTCGTTGTGATGACAGGAAACAATTAAGCTGTCCTTGCGTAGGTGATATTTTTGAAATGGGTCCTCCTGACTCGCCGTATTCATAAAACTCCTGTTCTTAAATAGACTTGGACACAGTTGGATGGTAATTTGCTGTGGCTAAACAAGCTCTAATTCACTCAGAGTAACTGGATGAACTGACAGGTGGCATCGACTTAAGGGACTGTGAAGGAATATAAACTGCTGTCGAACTACCGGCTCCATTCACAAACACATTACTGGCTGTACGCTGCCTCGCATGTTCAATTAAGCACCTTCAGCTTGTTCACCATATCTCTCTCCCACCATGTTTTCTCCTCTTTAATCCCTCTCAGGACAGCATCACTTTTACCAGAGGAGGTTTTTGCTGATTTGGTCTTTTTACCTCAGGACCCTGAAAATGGGATGAAGGTATCAGTGACTGTCTCCAGTTAATGTGCAGAAAAATTCTGTCTGACTTGCTTTGACTTGAAGCTCAGAGAGAAAAAGATTCAGCCCTTATCTGCCCTCGCTACCGTTTCATGACATTTCAGTTATAAGTGACATATAATTGGTGGAGGAGAAAGCCGGTGTCAAGTCTACAGATCAGATGAAAGTTCAAATATTACAGCAGGGAAGTTGTGTAAGAATTTCATACATTTTCATCATTTGTAATTGTTACATCACATCCTGTCCGTTCAGTTCTTTTTTTTAACTTATTTTCAGTATTTTTTCATTCATCTCCTGTTTTTTTAATTTTTTTTTATATATACGCCTCTGCTTTCACTCCACGTTGCTTTACTACAGATCTTCGTGTCTTCCCGCCATTGTGATTGTCTTCCCCGCCCTGATTGTCTCCACCAGTGTCCTGTGTCCCCTCCAACTCAGTGTGACGGCAAAATGTGAAATAGACACGCTGGTCCACGACAGCAAAACGTGAGATAGCCACCCCTCCTGCCAGCTAATACCACCATAAAATGTGTGTAGGTTTCACGCTTACAAAATGTGTGACTTCCACATTTAGACAGGTCAAACCGTGGCTATCTCACGTTTTTGCTGTAGTGGACGAACGTGTCTATTTCACGTCTTGCCGTGATGCTGGATTGCGCCATCATGTGTATTTAGCCCTTATGCTACTTATTCTGTGCCAGTTCATCGCTGGTCTCAGCTCTTCGTTCCAGCGTTTCTTTTCCGAGTGTATGATTGAGGCCTGTTTTTCCTGGATCTTCCTTTTGCCCTCTCCCCCTCTGGTACTTCTGCCTGTTTGGCTGACCTCTGTTTTTTGGACTTTGAGTCTAACTTTGTCTGAGTTTTGGACAGCCCACCTGATACCACCTGTACTTTGCTTAATCCTGTGAGTAAGGTCGTTGAAATAAGCCGTGTTGTCTGGGTCGTGCATTTGAGTCAAGTCACTGTCCATATCACAGTAACTCCAGTGGAAACATTCAGCGGTGGCACATTCATATGATGAAGGATACAAAAATGTGTGTGAATGTTCTGAGATATAAATGGTGATTTAGATGTTTAATTGTGGACACTGACTGGTTTGCATCCTTTCTCAAAGACTTCTAATCGTCAGCAGACCATGAGCTGTGCAGACACAAAGCCTGAGCTTAACCTTGAACTTGCTTGAAACAAAGTTTGAAATGGGGCTCTTTGTTTCAGTCAGATCAGCTGTGGTTTGACATTCATTTATTGCTCAGATGTTTCTCCCGTTGGATGGTCGGATGAATTTCTCACATCTCTGAAGTATTGGCTGTCTTTCTAGCAGTTTGTACAGATCTGAGATCCGATTTCACACATGGCTGCTGTCAAAGGATACGTTACAAACTGCATCAAGCGTTTTCTGATGTCACTGCTGTCGTATTTTGTGTGATAAATTCTGAACAGGCAGACAGTATTGTCTTTTTATTTTTCATGGAATCTGCTCAAAGAAGTGAACAATGCTTTTCTCTTGTTCAAATGAGACTTAAAGTTCCTCTCTTGCCATAGATTCAAACCCTAAAAAAAACTGCATATCTAAAAGGTTTTTTTCACCCAAAAAAGTGGCTTGGATGTAACTTCACATCTTTGCCTTTGCCTTCAGAAAATGAAAATAAATTATTATAAAGTGTCTGTCCAGCTTTGTCTAACATACTTTGGTTTACTTACTAAAGTGGCCTCACACTCACATTGAAGGAATATCTACGCGAAAACATTTTCAGTTTTGGTTGACGTGAGCAAACAGCGAAGAAAAAACAATCCTTTTTGTAAACAAAACACAAATCAAATTATCTCTCTCAGCAATTTTGTGTACAGATACTAATAAAGAAAAAAAAGAGGATTTCTTATTAGGAACATGAATTACAGGTGTTGTTTGAAAAAATGTAACTCTGAGGAGCATTTGAGTTCGTGTGAAAATAATTATAAGGATTTTAGTATTTTTCACTTTTTCTAATGAGCACCTTCACCCCCCAAATATAGCAAACTGATCTGCAGCCGAATAAAAGTAATCACAATACATTACATTAACTTTGAATTACAGCATTACTGAACATTACCGAACATATTTCAGCTATCAGCTCCGTTTACACTTTCTCATCTTTGCTTTTCAATCCATCTCCTTTATCTTTCTCTTCCCACCTTTCTTACTTATTTACTCCCTCAGTCCCCTCTCCAATTCCACCTAAACTCTGTGACTCCCCCCTGTCGCTCCTTTTCTGTCAAAGTTAATTGTTTTCTGTGTTTGCCTTTTTTTTTTTTCAGGTTTTTCCCTTCATGTCGTCTGTTTGATTGAACTGCGAGGACTTCTCATCGTCACTGCTGGGGGGCTAAACAGGGAACAGGGTGCCCGGGATAAGGATGGCAAGCCAGGGGGAGTGAGTCAGTATCCCTCAATCCTACACACACACACACACACACACACACACACACACACACACACACACACACACACACACACACACACACACACACACACACACACACACACACACACACACACACACACACACACACACTGGAGATTGATACAAGTCGTTTGAGACATCCAGACATGCCTTTGCAGACACACACACAATACATAGTGAAGAAAAGTAGGCCCGCTGCTCCATCACTGTTTGACCCAGGAACCCTTCTTGATGAACACACACAAACACACAACATGACTCACAGCGCTACAAAACAATACCACACACTCGCTTGTGCGCACACCTCCACCACAGAAACCCCCACTTTAATCTGTTCTCCAAATGTTGTTTCCTTCCCTGCGGTGCTGAGCCAGTTTTTCTATTTATGGAGGGGTGTTGAGCTGATGTGAGATGATCGGAAAGTGCCTCGCTCCCATTGTGATTCTCCTTGAGGTGTGTGTGTGTGTGTGTGTGTGTGTGTGTGTGTGTGTGTGTGTGTGTGTGTGTGTGTGTGTGTGTGTGTGTGTGTGTGTGTGTGTGTGTGTGTGTGTGTGTGTTTGCTTGCAAGTCCTTTTATGTGTGTGTCGTTGTCGGCATGCATACGAGTTGGCTTGTGGGATTGTGTGTATGTGGACGTGCTTTCCTTCAGGTCTGTCAAGGTGTTTGTGCATTCCTGTGTATGTGTGTGTGTGTGTGTGTGTGTTTTTCTATACTTAAGTGGACCATTTTTGTTAATAACCATATTTATGAGGACAAACACGTGATATTTTTCCTCACAACATTAAAAGATATTTGGGACTTAAGACCTGGTTTTATAGTTGTCACGGTAACAATTGTAGGCAGGCACTTAGTTGCGCATTATGTCAATGTGTGTCCTCACAAAGACAGAAAGACTAGCATCTATGTGTGTGTGTGTGTGTGTGTGTGTGTGTGTGTGTGTGTGTGTGTGTGTGTGTGTGTGTGTGTGTGTGTCAGCGTGTGTGTGTGTGTGTACTTGCATTGTGGATTATATGGATATAAACAGGAGCCAGCTCATAGAGAGCAGATGTGCCTTCAATAATGGCTAAATGGAGATGCAGGGAAGCACCACCAGCCAAACCAATCATTGCCTTGAAGTGCGCATCTTTCCTGGCAAACGGGGTGTGTGTGTGCAGGACTATATGTGTGTGTGACACAATCGGTGGAACTTTGTGAGTGAATATCTGACACACACGCACGCATGCACGCGCACACGCACACACACACACACACACACACACATACACGCTACATTATTTGGTCCATGTACGTGCACAAAAGCTGGCAATGCTCTCAAACTGAAATTAAAGCTGCTGCGTTTCCTCAGACAAAACGATGAGTTTGTGGCCGGACAGAAGAAACTTAACGTCCTTGTTGGCTGCAACCTCGTGATGCCGTCACCAGAAAGTGTTTACTACATTACCTTTCTTCTCATTGTGTTGTACTCCTTATTAAAACTCTGTGTCCATGACTCTCACAGTGACTTCTTCACCTGGGCTGTGTGACATCCTCCCTCTCTCTCTCACCGAGTCTGATAAATCACTTCAGTAGCAGAAAGTGCAGCTCTTCTAGTTGTTCACAGCACTGATCAGTTGACCCATTTTTCTTACTGCTGTATCAGATCTTGATCATTTGAATTAATAGCAAGTAGTGCACATTAAAACACAGACGGCCCTATCTTACATAGAGGTGTCAAGGTGCAACACAAGTTTCTATGCAGGTTCCAGACTGATGCAGTTGTTATTTTACCATCTGGTGCCCACGCTTTTAAAAGTGCAAATGTACTTGTGAACATTTGAGCTCCCGCCATGTTTGTTGGTCTTAGAATGAGGTGTGTTCAGGTGCTTTGTTGGTGCATTGTTGTCTTGAAGGACTGTAAAACGGTCCAATGGTCCATTATTTTACTGTTATTTTAAGGGCCCATTGTTAAGATAGTGGTATGCACCTCCATAGGTGGGTGCATAATGACCATGTTTTTTTTTTTTTTTTTTTTCACACAAGACATAAAAATGCAAAAGATTAAAAATATGTCGATGTAAGAGATGAATATTGGTAACATCAATCTGCACACGAGCAGATGTTGTTTTCTACCCCTTGGCATGTCTGCCGTTAAAATAGCAATCCGCCAAGGTGCCAGCACACCTGGATCTTAAAGGGGAAGGCAGATGACACTTGATTTTTGGTTTGTTCCAGTTTACACCTTCAAACAAACCTGTGATTAGCTTCTGATTTTGTTGATTCTGTTTAAAATAGTCTGCTTCAATAGGAATAGAAACACCTGAATTATCTGATGATTGCAGAAATCTGGGTTTCAGTAGGCAGATATTGTAAAGCTGAATTACTTTGTCAATGCCGAAAGTGAACGTGTATACTGTGCTTATTAAATTTCCCATACATCGCTGCCCATAAACAATTACATTTAGTTATTTTAGAAAGCCTCTCTGTTTTACAAAGTCATCACTTTTTACTTAATGATGCCTATTTAAAAGTTTGATCCCTCTACTATTGAGTGTTTGTGATGTATTGATTATTTCAAAATCATCATGAAGAGTACTCAAACTAGTTCCTGCATCATGTGTATCACATGTAAAGAAATGGCCCAGCATGTGGTGTGCACCCTACAGCTACATGATGGACGTGCAGTGAGACATCATCTCCACTTCCAGTTCTTACGCTGTTATTTGATAACTGCACCATATTTGAGAGCAGTCTGAGAACACACTCTTACACACAAACACATGAAAAAAGTATATTAGGCAAGAACACAGGCATATAAACACAACATCAGAGCAGCGATAGTACCTAAGCTTAGTATCTAAACTTGAATTATCAGTTCTCGCCTTCTGGCAGCAAAAAAAAAAAAGAAGCCAGAGCCACATGATCGTTCTGCAAATTGGTAACAGACTTGTGATTTAAATCAAACTCATGAGGAAAACAGTAATTAATGGTGAACAAAGTTTTAGGCATCAAAACCAATGAAGATGCGACGAGGAGGAGGCAGAGGAGGGGGAACATGCCGCATGTAGAGACGGGAAGAAAGAGATGAAGAGTTAAAGATGCAGATAAAAAAATAAGAGACATAAAATAAAAATACATGGAGTGGAGGGGTGAGTAAGAGAGGGAGAAATATACATCAGAAGGATGTGAAACAGGAGAGTGCAGAGTAAGTGTAGGGGGAGAAAGACAGAGATGGTGATTCAACACAAGAAAGGATTTAAATGAGCAACAGCAAAGGGAGGAGAAAGAAAAGAGAGAGAGAGAGAGAGAGAGAGAGAGAGAGAGAGAGAGAGAGAGAGAGAGAGAGAGGGAGGTATTTCAGGAGGTGTGAGAAGAGAACATATCATCCTGGGGGCTCCGTGTCTTTCCAGCCCTTTAATGTCTTTAATTAAAGCCAACAGTATTATCGCCGCGCTCCCTTGGAGTGCCATTAGCAAAGCAACACTTGGCTACAGAGCCAACTAATAGAGGAGAGGAAGGGAGTCGGGTAAAACGCCTAATGATGGGAAGACGCAGTGTGAGAGGGACAGACGGATGGGGTGAGGGGGAGTTATCAAGGCTGAGGGAACGCCGGGGGTCAAGATGGACAGGGCGAGAGGAGTTATTAAGGGTGAAGGAGTGCTGGAGGCCAGGATGGACAGAGGGAACACGGGTGGGGGCGGGTGAAGATGATGGAGCAGGAAGAAGGGATGGATGGATAAGGAGGCGGGAGGAAGCGGAGGGAGGGAGAGAAGAGGAGGGGTAGGGGAGGATTTGTGAGATCTCAACTTCAAAAGGGCCAAAGCTGGAGAGGAGACTGGCTGCCGTGGAGAAAGAATTACGGAGCTAAACGTGTGGGCTGACTGATACATGATCACATTATGCCGGCAGCTTGTTTAATCAATCTGACTTGCCGGGTCCTTGGCCACAGGGACTGTCGCTCACATGGCCCTGCATCAGACAACGGGAAGGCATGGAGGCGTCTGCAGGGGCTGGAGAGGAGGTTCGTCTGCTCATATTTTAAATGGAAGAAATATGATGTTTAAAAACAAAAACAAAACTTATTTCTAAAGTGTCAAAACATTTTTATCGACATAAACTTCATCAGTACCAACAGTACCAATATTAACCTTTGACCCCTTGTACAGGAAATTAGCTATTGAGACAAATACTGTTTTTTTTCTTTCTGCTGTAAACTAAGACATGTAAACATGGAGGTGTCTCTTTTGGAGTCACCCTCAAGTGGCCATTTGAGGAACTGCAGTTTTTGGCAGCAGGCTGTTGGTTTGATTTTTTTCTTTAGCCTCTGAGGTTGCTGCTCGGGAAAATCACTGTTTATTCTTTAAAATAGAAGCTCCAAAAGTCAGCAACAATACAAATGTCATATAGCAGCAATGATTTAAAGGCTTCAAATCTTATTAGTGTAGCATTTATTTTCAAAATGTCAAGGCTCTTATTAAGGGTCTTCAGTTTGCCGACTGAGACCATAAATACGCATCGAAAAGAAATTCTTGACTTGGTATTTCCGGAGAGGTTGAGGCTTGAGTCCATTTTTCATCAGGCAGTATGGTAATAAAGACGAAAGCGACATGAAACAGTCCTCACAGGGACAGACATCTACCGTACGTCCCTCACATCTCCAGACCCGTGTGTTGGGGTCGTGGGAGCAATACATGAATACTTTTTCTACCAAAAAAAATCAATATGCATTTAAAAAATCTTTTACTACATCTCTCTTTTTAAAAAGTTTTCTTACTTCCCCATCAGAGCCAAGTGGAAACATTTTGCCATATTTTGAGTTTTGTTGATTGATTCTGGCCTTCTGGTTTCTTACACCTCTAATAACCTCTGACTCGCCACTCCCATCTGCATCCTGCTTCTTCGCCTGATGCGTCACCTGATCTTCCCCGCCGCCTCTTTTCTTATCTGATTCCACTCTGCTCATTTGCCCCTCAGACAATATTACTGGTCCAGAAAACACTGCTTGCCAGATCGTCTTTGAGTTTTAATCCATTGCATTCCAGGTGTTTCTGTCTGTCTGTAAAACTTGGGTTGTTTTTGTCACCTGCACCGTCGGCTTTGTTCTCCTGCCTGGTTCCTGCAACCTTGTAAAAAAAAACCTTCTTTGATCCTGGTAAACTTCTTTTTTACTTCTGCACGCTAGTTTTTGTGAAGTGCTTTTGACTCCTTTAATCTGAGATGAGATGAGTTTTTACAATTTTCTTGTTTGTCTTCCAAGATTTTTTTTTTTTAATCCAAAACATAAAAAAGAGTAAATAAAAAACGTAGATGGAAGTAGCATCAAGCATTCAATTCTCACATATTTACTTTATGTGGGTTTGACAGTTTTTGTAAACACGCACCACAGTTAATAATCTTCAAAATAAATTCTGCAACTTTTCTCCGAATTATTCACTAATATCGACAGCAAAAAAGTTCCACAACTCGTTTTTTTTTCTTCTTCTGCTCTGTGGGGTTAAATTTATGCTTTGTGAGCTCCATATCAAAAGAATTTATTTTTTATGGTTTATTGATGAGCAGGTTTAAAACCAACAGAACAAAAACAGGATCCATTCACAAGATGGCTTCAAGTGATGCTGCAAAATTTGATTTTTAGCTCCCGATTACACTGTGAGGAAGACATGCTTCCCTGCCACAACACAACGAAGGTATTTAGTCTGAGAGCCTTCACTTGTTATCTCAAAGTTAATTTTGCTGCTATATTTAAACAGCTGCCATTTCAACATCTGTTCACAACATAATGTTTGCTTGGGGAAATGTAAGGAAGTAGAAGTGTTCGAGAGTTATGTTGAAAAGGAGTGAAAGTGTGTGCTTTGCAAAATCAGATAAATTTGATCATAAAAGAAACATGAAAGGGGAAAATGAAGCGAAAGCAGTTGCTACAAAAGGTGCTCGAGCGAGTAGGTGGGTCGGAGTTAGGAGGGTTTTTAAAAGGATTTCCAGTCGGAGCCAGATATCAGCTGTTAACTGTTGGAGGTGTTCCAGGTCAAATGTAAGATACTACAGGAAATAATGCATCGGGCAAAACACCACAACCCTTTAAAAGGTTGGCCTGAGGCAACCTCTGCCATTAGTGCAAATTGTCATTAAAAAAAGAGAAAGCTCCAGTATTTCTATGACTAGACTGAGACACACTTAGACCCAGCGGGGTCGTGAGGTTTTCTAATGCAAGATGGCCGATCTTCATCCAGTAGTTTAAATTCAAGCTGGGCTGTACCTTACCTCTGATGGGACATCGGACCTGAGCCTTGACAGAGTAAAGCTGCAGCCTACGGAAGAGACAAAGTTCTATAACAGGGTTTAGCTCGAGGTCCCTTTTGTGTTCTGTGTACAAAAATGGCACGCACAACTCACAAAATCAGGACGGGTGCATGATTACAGTCAGAGTGAAATAATAGCAGAATACCAGCACTTACAGATCAATATGTGACATTTTATTGCGGGCAAAAAAACAACTCGGTATCACAGCAAAATGTGAAATGGACACGCCGGTCAACAACAGCAAAACATGAAATAAACACGCTTTGGGCTGTCTAGGCGTGAAAAATACACATTTTCCTGTAGTGGACAAAAATGAAACCTTCTGCATGCGCAGAGCCATTTCATTTACAGGAGAATGAAATTTACAGCTACAAAATGTGGTTGGGGTTAGGAGAAAGAACATGGTTGGGGTTATGAAACCAAAAACAACTGAACAAAAATATTGTCACATCCTGGATTCGAACCTCATTGGAACAGCATGGCAGTCTGAGACGTGCGTTTTAAGTTTCACACTTTCAAAACTTGTGACTTTCACGCTTTGTCGGGCCAAAGCGTGTCTATTTCACGTTTTGTGGTAGTGGACTGGCGTGTCTATTTCACGCTTCGCCGTGATACTGGGTTGCAAAAATCAGACGGGTTTCAGCCAGAAGCCATCATCAGCGTAAACAATACAATGACAGGCTGTATAGACAAGAGGGGGCAAAATGTCCAATCAGCAACGAGGACACATGACAACTAAGTCCACCTGAGAAGGAAGTTGAAGGGAGTCTCATAATATTTCATAAAATCATGTTTTTCAGTAACTATTATCAGTAATGTGGTACCCAATATTAAGAGCTATATTTAATGCTGATGATGGCTTATGACTGAAACACGTCTGTTTTTTGCCCACAATAAAATGTTGCTAAAATATTGCTTCGTGAGTGCTGATGTTCGACTATTTTTTTTTCCCCCTTTTGTGTTCTGATCAAAACACAACATGGTCCCAAACCAAAGGCTGGGGAACGATGCAGGGGAAGAAAATGCAGTCTCTTTCAGGAATTAAAACTTGCTTTGGTTTGGGAAAGAGCTCTTTGACTGGGTTTTCTGAAAAAGTAAAATAGGTAACTGATTGTGGAGGAGTCCAGCGGTGAGAGGTTGCAGCATTACAACATGAGTGAAAAGGGTGATTTGAAGCCTTTTTCATGAGATGACCCCATATTGAGACCAGAAAATGACTCTGACCCCGGGCTTTAAGTGTGTAATTGTGTGTTCACATCACTTTAATCACCAATTACTCACAAAGGGCATAAACGTTAGATCCCTCTTCAGGGGACTGAAAATCAAGCGGTGCTTTGAGCTGGTCAATCAGAACTGTTTACGTGTGCGAGCGAGGCTGCGTGATTTTTGAGTATCTTGTTCCACATTTACAAAGGTGATTTTTGCCACTTCAAAATCAAGGTCAGGTATTATTCTAATTATTTTGGCTTGACTAGGAAATAAATAAATATAAAAAAATAAATAAAGTGTATAAAATCAAATCAAAAATCAAATAACCAAGAGGCTTAATTTTCATATCAGGGGGCCTGAATCTGTTTTTGAAAGCCTGGTTAAGGGGTCAGTTAACAAAGATCTCTTGTTTTGTTTCTCCTGGAGTTACTGTGACATGTCTTGAAGCAGCCCCTGCACTCTTTGTGTTTCTGTTAGACTTCTTTTTAACAGTTAAATCATTAACTAAAGGCTTGAATTATAGATATGAAGAGAAAGAAACGTGCTTTTGAGCATTGCATTCTTACTTTTAGACAGACTGGCTGTGTCTAAAAGTGAATGCAGTTTACACCCTATTGTTGGAAAATACAGAGCATACTCAATACAGAGAAGACGCGTGTAAACTGTGGGTCAACTCTCTGATCCAAGCCTGTCTGCTGGGATTATGTGGATAGACTACTAGAAACTCCTACATTCAGTTTGATCCCGTATTTAACCCGAAAAGTTGAGCTGAGTTTCAGGACAGAAACTTGTGTTCTTGAGACCGCAGGGAAGTATAGTTGTGCTTCTTTAAAGGCAGAAGAAAGTAAAAGGAAGGAAGAATGTTTTATTTTAAGTGTTGAAGTTGTCTCAGGAGCCACGTCTCCACTTGGACTTTCTCCACTGCCTCTTCTACTTGAACTTGATTTGTTTAGTTTAAACATAAAAAGTATTTCTTTATGTAGAATCTGTCGATTGTGGTTCTTCCCATAAGGGACATGTTATTAATAGTGTTTTATTTCATTTCATGCATTCTTAATTCAACCTGGTATTATGGCAAAACGTGACAGACATGCCAGTCCCCTGCAGCAAAATGTGAACTAGCCACGGTTTGGCCTGTTGAGGCGTGACAATTACACGTTTTCCTGTAGTGTTCGAAAACGAAACCTACTGCGTGCGCAGAGTCGTGTGATTTACATGAAAAAAAAGTTTATGCCTAAAACATGTGGTTGGTGTTAGAAAACAAAAAACAACTCGACAAACATTTTTCACCTCCTGGATTTTAACCTCATCGTCCCGCATGGCAGTCTGACTAATGACACCCTACTGGGGAAAAATGTCCTTTATCACCTCTGTTGCAGGACCTTGGTCACATGATCCCGTGTCACATGACATTTAAGTTTCCCGCTTTCAAAACGTGTAACTGTCACGCCTAGACAGACCAAAGTGTAGCTATTTCGAATGTTTTGTGTAGTGGACCAGCGTGTCAATTTCACGCTTTGCCGTGATACTGGGTTGTCTTAATTACTTACTTGTACTTCAGGAATAATGGCTTCATCTACTGTTGCATATGTTTCGAGCAGTTAAATCGTTACTTTACATTTTAAAGTGTAAATTATTGAGGCTCGAACGTGAATCTTCAAGGTGTGACTGATGGTTTAGAAATGACGGCGGGAAATGGAGTAAGGAGTACAATATCCCTCATCTCGGAGAATAACAAACATCGGCCGAACACCAGACAGCATATGATGTCAGTTTACAGGTCACCCAACACAGACCCATTTCTCACAGGGGTGACATTTTACAACAGAGCCTGGAGGAAGGTAATCACTTATTTCTGGTGCCTTGCTCACTCATTCGGTCTCTGAAGGCGCGTGCCCCCCCCTCCCCTCCCCCACACCGTCTCTCTCACACACACACACACACACACACACACACACACACACACACACACACACACACACACACACACACACACACACACACACACACACACACACACACACACACACACACACACACACACACACTGCCAGCATCGCACAAGTGAGCTGCACACAGTCACCCTAATCTAAGCAGCTTGACCCCACCCCAGGGGCTGAGGTAAAACATCATTTTGGAACGAGTTTCCTTTTAACCCTCATCTCATCTCGCCGGGTGAGATGCCGGGCCGCGATAAGTCTGCGCCTCCACTCCCACCCCGGTTCAGTTTGACTGACAGCAGCGACAGACTTCGTGGTGTTTAATCTGATGTGGTTTTCCTCTGAAAATGGAGATAGCGTGTGAGTGACGGGGATCACACTTAATGTGGTATCTTTAAAAGCTCATTTGGGAGAAAGCTTTAAACCCAGCATTTTAATGAAGCCCCCACATGCATGTTGCTGGCTATGTGTGTTTCATGACCCCGCAATATATTCCCTCTCTGGTTCCTGGTGTTGAGTTTCACCGCACAGTTCTGTTCCGTGAGTGCTCGACCAACCGCTTCAGAGGTGAAGCTCTTTCATAAACAGAAAAAAATCCTGCCGGGAAGGTAAACACCATTTGTGAAGAAACTTTTTGGGGGAGGAGGGAAAACATTTTAGAAGTGCAATGTCTAACTGTGACTTTTTCAAAAACACCCAGAAAGCTTTTCTGTTCCCTCAAAGTTGAACCCACTCTCCTTTTAGAGAATTGAGTTTTGCTGCTTCTTGTCAACTATTATCTGTTTGTTTCTCCTCCTTTCCCCTTAACTATTAACAAGTGTGTAGCCACTGCAATAACGTAATTGAAAGTCTGTGATTGTTTTAGATGCTAAAGCTTTTCTGACCGTGTGTTTTTTTGTGAAATTTATTTAGCAGTTACTCCAACCAGGTTCAAATAAACCAGCATTACAAACCAGTTATTTGCAAATATGATTTAATCACACAGGATCACATGCTCAAAGATTATAGTATTTGCACGTCAATCCTTATCTCTGCCATTTGGTAAAACACATTTTGACCTGTTAAAAATAAATATTAGGTGCACTTAACCAGATGTTCTCCAAAGAACAAAATCATAATTTTTTTTCATATTTTCTACAACAACGCATGAAATGAAAAGTACAATCGTTTTTTGATTATAGAGTAGAAAAGAAACATATTTATACAATGCTTTATATTGCAAATGTAACACGCACAGCTCTTAACTGGTTTAAATTCCTCCATATTTTCACTGCGTTCTGTCTTGCATACCTGAATGAATTGATTGTATTGCTCTACTTGTCCTTGCGTGTATCGTCAAGCCTTTGGCACATGGTTAAAGGAAGATTCCACAATTTAAAAAATGAAGTTTGAAAAAACCAAGAATAGCAATGACACACAGATGAACCCTTGAGAATATATTGCATTCTTTTTAGTTAAAGCTTCATAATTTCAACTAATTACTTACATATTTAAATTTCACTTATCACATCACTTGTCATATTTTGGCCGTGGACGTCACCCTCTTGAAGAGACATCCAGGCTACAGTTTACTAATGTTGCTTGAGAAACTGCCCTTCCAACTAAATGCACTTGAATGCGTGACACGTCGTATTTACCACTTCAGAAGTTTTGACTAGGGGCTTACCAGGATGACTTGAAGGCAGCATTAAACCGGGCAACATGAAAGAGCTCAACTCTCTGGAAAGAAAAAAAACACAAAAACTACTGCAAAAACTTGGCACAGGAAATTCCTCTTACTCGTGGATTTGAAATATACCATCTGCCACATCCTACACCGTTTCCCTCTCTTATTCTGAAAAAAAACCAAACTTAATGATCATAAAAGGAATAGGTTTCCTCAAAATTAAAATACAGTCCTTACAGCCCTTGTGTGTTAAAACAGTCCTTGATGTTTGAGGGATCATCCAACACAGTTATAAGCCTCCTTAACTCCGTGTCAGGCTGCTGACAAGCTATTAGAGTTAGCATTTCCACCTTTACTCGGCTCCAAAAAACCCACACAAATGTCCATCAAATTTCTCCATGTTCCTCTGGTGGAAGTCTGCGGGCTACCTTTGCTACAACTTGGCTACAAAACAGTAGGAACATGGTGTACAAGCTGTTTGGAGAGCTGTGATGGATATGTTCGGCTTGGTTGTTTTTGGAGCAGCAGAAACATGGCTAGTTTGGAAGACAGCAGACATGCAGTTACATGCCAAACTCACGCTGTGTTTGGGTTGTGCAGAAGGTTTCTGAGCAATTTAGCATGCATTTTAAGTGGCTTTGTAGGGATGTGAATGGTGGGCATGGACAGGGCTGTCGACACCATGGAGAACACTAAAAGAGTTTTGTGGGGTTGTTGAGGGGGTTGAGCAACACTGGAAATGTTTAGAGACTTTGCTTTCTTTGTCCTTGTCTCTAAAGGAATCCCATCGCTGATCGACTGTTGATGGTTGAATTTTCATTTAAAGATAAGCTATTCGGCTGAGAAAAAGGTCCTCTCCTCAAAGTCTATTGGCCATCGTTGCCCCTCCTCATGTAACCCCCCCCCCTCCCCCCGTCCCTGTCCCCCAGCAGTCCTTTAACCTGGGTTACCTCAGCGGGGACTTCTTACAGTGACTGACAGGCACCTCTCACCCTCTATTCCACTGTGTTTAGAGACTGAAAGATTATCTACCAAGCAGTGCCCCTCCACTCTCTTGTCTTTTTAGCAGACCATGTCGTTATCCTCCGTCCTCTCCCCCCACCGCCTTCTCCTCCACTATAAAAACATACCAATCTATATCCACACAGATCAAACATACCAACTGTGTGTGGGCGCGTGTGTGTTTGTGTGTGCGCGCAAGTCCTCGTGGGTTTATATAGCTCCGGGAGTGATGTGAGGATAGTCCTGCGATGGGAGTGCTGCATATAAAATTCATGGGGTGGTTGTGGAGAAAATAATAAGGCAGAAAGCTCTCCTGGTCCTGCTTCCTGTTCCTCTAATGGACCTAAACAGATTGCGTGCGTTTATGTTCGCTCTTAAGTGTTATTCGCAGATATGTAAAGTTGGCTTTGTTAGTGCTAATGCAAGTCCGTTTGAGTCGACCAGTGGATCAGGAGCACACTACGGTAAATAAGTTGGTAGGGTGCGCGGGCCGGCCAGCTGTCACTGAGGTATGAGTTGATTTATATTGCTCTCTGCAACAACAGAGAGAGGAATGGAGGGGGATATCAAAGCATGGATGGATGGAGGGTTGGAGGTGATTGAAGAGCCAAGGCCGGCGGGACCGCCCAGTCCAATCTGTACGCAAGGCAGAAGCATGAATATAGAGAGACAGATGAACAGATGATTTGTGTGTGTGTGTGTGTGTGTGTGTGTGTGTGTGTGTGTGTGTGTGTGTGTGTGTGTGTGTGTGTGTGTGTGTGTGTGAGGATCGGACTCAGTAAACCAAACATCTTCAACCAGAGGTGAGCTGACAGAACAGTTTCCTTAAAGTCTTTCTTAAGAGATGTTTAATTAAACATTCTCACACCTGCAGTGCATCTGCAGCTCAGAGCCATATGATGGGGTTCAACCAAGCGGCGACCAGCAGTGACGTCACCCGTTGGTTTCTGACTCGGTCCGATTGGAAACCCGTCGATACTACATCCCGTCCACCGCTAGCCGTAACCTGACTGCACCATAGTCCTGTCAATCAAACAGACACGCCCACAAAATGCAGCTTTTTTTTTTTTTTCACATTGACGGTCAGAAAACTAGTAAGAAGGAGTGACTTTAGCTAACAACACCAAGAAAGCTCGTGGAGAAATGTTCGAATGGGAGTCTGTGGAGGCTTTTTGGAGCCGACCTCTGGTGGCACCCGGTGGTATTGCAGCTTAAAACAATTCCGCATCGGCCTCATTTTTCAGAGCTGGAAGCTACGAACACTTTTATATACAGACTGTGGGTGCAACGCTTTGTTCAGCACTAAATTATAACCAAGGAAAGAGCATGACTTCTTTTAACTCCATGATTTTATTTTTTATAGTCAGTAACCCATGTTGAAAGTGCCCAAATGCTTGTGAGCACATACTTAAAAGAAAGATGCACTTGTGACCCTCTCGTCTGAGTTGTGAGTAGCTCAACCTAAAAGTGAAATTCCCCTCAGTGCTTATTTCATTTAAAAACATTTTACAGGCCTCAAGCCAAAGATTTCAGAGGAAAAAGGAAGATAAAAGAGAAGTCAGAAAAACAAATGTAATGTTGTGTTGCAAAAAAATATTTCTCTTCTTTTCTATCCTTCTATCCTGAGATTTATACTGCAAACCCTCTTGTGGGGGCTTCCCGACCCCCTAGGTGGTGAACCGATGGTTTAGGCTACTTCAGCCCCTGGGAGTGAGGAAGTACAAAGTGGTAATACATGAATTACTGGCTGAATGGATTCTAAGTATTATCAAAGCCTGCTGGAAATGTGAAGAGAAACAAGATTTTCTTTTGCCTTGTTTCCTCTGAGATGGTGAACACATCTAACACAGTGTATCTATGATGTTTTAACTTGTAGTTTTTATATCCAAAATAACCCGATATCTTATTGCTCCGTATGTCAGTATTCAGTAAGTTTATCCCGGATATCAATACTTTATTTACAGTAAGATTAAACTCCCAGTCCACAAAGAATCTGTGAAGCATCAGCGTGACCGAGATAAAGTCCTTTACATGTACAGAACTTGGCATATGAGTTGATATAAAGCGATTCTGATTTTGTTTACAACATCATTACAGCAGGAGGAATTAATTTACTCAGTTTCCTCTACAGGGCCAAACAGGCCCGCAGCCAGGGCTTACTCATTATTTATGTCACACAAATTGCCCCCAAATTGCATTTATGTGGCCTTTTTGCATTTCATTGCCAAAAGAGATTATATATTTGAAACCATCACATGGCTGGGGGATAAATTGTTTTCTTCTTTTTTTCTTTACTTTGAAAAAAAGAAAAAGTTGAGCATGAATAATAATAATATCAGAACACAGCTGCAATGAGTCTGTACTGGTTGTAGCTATCCTCTGTGATGTTTCATAAATATTTGACTTAACTAACAAATAAAATAATTGCAAAATGTTAAAGAAAAAATGTCCGCCACCAGGAAAATAACCTCTTTTTCTAAGTTATAATGGCCTGACCTGTTGGTGAAAGTGAGCAACCTTAACTCGACAGCTGAATAACACATAATGAATATGAATTTCAGCCTTCAAACTACGCTGTTATGTACAACAGGAATGAGAAGACAATGCCGACCTACAACGAAAAACATTCAAATGCTACAGTTTAAAAATGTAAGCGACAAACTGCATATTGATATTCAATAAGCAGGAGTTTGTTATGATTGGACAGCTGAGAATATTAAAACAGACCAGAGTCTGAATGCAGTGCAGTGACAACGTTTACATGCTGTGATTTAACGGCTGCAATATTAAACATGTTGCAAAGCAGATGGGAATGGGGAAGTCATGCGTTTTGCAGGTATTTTCTCATAAATCAAAGCAAAATGATGTTACTAAAAAAAAGTTAAAGGGATAGTTTGAATGGTTTGAAGTGGTTTTGTATGAGGTACTCATGTACAGTCAGTGCATTACCCGCAGGATGGCAGATGGGAGTCAAAATGTCTCCCCAGTTTGGAGAAGCAGGCAGCTCAACTGGCACGGAGGCTGAGCAACACTGTGAACGGGGTCAATGTCAATATCAGTTCAAGTGTGCGCTATATTTAGAATATTTTCGTTGCTTTACCTTGCTCTCTGACAGTCCCTTTCTGTGGCTCTACATTTTCTCAACTGTAGTACTTTTGCATTCCTACACATAACCGCACTTAAGCTGCACACTGAATTGTTTGAAGTTGTAGCGTACACTTAATGTGATTTTGTTTTTGTTGTTACAGCAACCACTACAGAAAAACGTGAAATAACCACGCTTTGGCCTGTCTATGCGTGACAGTTACACGTTTTGATGGTTCGGTGTGCCTTTTTTTCAGATTGCTAAAACACGCTTTATAGCTGACATTGTCCACAGCAGTACATTGCTTTGTCTCAATGCTGGTACAGCTGACCACTTCTCCAAACGGGCACATGCTGACCCCTATCTACTATAGGTAATATAATGGTTATGGATAAATACTTAATACAACCCCACTTCAAAAACTGAAAACTATCCCTTTAACAGGAGCGTAGCACGGATGTTCAGACTGTCACGCCAAGTCGTCCAACAGTTTTGCAATATTTCAGTATGAATTTGATGGTTACTATGTGCAAAATCAGGAGAGCCAAAATGTGTAGGATTTATAATCTTGGAAGCACAAACATCTGCACAAAATGTTGTGCCAATCCTTCCAATAGATGCTGAGTTATTTTAATCTTCTAAGTGGCAACGCAAGTGTCATCTCCAGAAAAATAAGAGCAATGCTTAAAAGACCTATATACACATTCAGCTACATACAGATGTAGCGTCATTATACTGCTTTGAAAAGTGTTTTAATGAACGGGTCAGGGAAACCATGAAGGCAGTCTTCCGTTAACCTTGATTAATTAGATTGTAAAAGATAATCGCTTAAAAATGAATCAACGTAGATTTACAAATCCTCACAAGTTGATTTTAGAATGCAGCAACGACTTTCTTTCGATGTTTAATTATGAGCAGTTGTTGCAATGATTGCACACTTTATTCCATCTGTTGTTTTACTGAGATTAACCTTAAAGTACATAATTATGTAATTGGATACAGATGAACAGACAGGCAGAAAAACATCCTGAACTTTGTGTATGTCAGTGTAGAGGCATTTCTTTTAGCAATCAACAGATGGCAGGATGTAGCTGCGTCATTTGGTATGCAGCAGCATGCCCACACACACACACACACACACACACACACACACACACACACACACACACACACACACACACACACACACACACACACACACACACACACACACACACACACACACACACACACACACACACACACACACACACACAATGACACTCGCAGCAGGGGCCGGCAGAATACATTGTGAGCCTTCAGAGGACAGAAGGTTTCCCTGCTCTTCTGTGATTAATGGGCTGATTGAAGCTGGAGCCAAAATGGAGGGTGGGCCCATTTGCAGCCTGCTAATGAGGTGATAATGGAGAGGTGGGCGGCTGGGTGCACCACCCAGCAAAATGGTGGCGGCATCATGGAGGAAGGTGTCAGAGGCAGGCAGGGAGACCAGCTTTCCAGTTGTGTGTGTGTTTACTTCCCAGTGAAATGTTTTGAATAGTAACAATGAAAGGAGGTGTCGGGAGGCCGATATTCATTTTCCACAATGAAAAGTAAGCGGTTATCTCGAAGCAAAATCACGGTGCTCAAGCCGACGGGGCTATAAACGTACATTAGCAGCTGGAATTGGCGGGTGCGGTATTTTGACTGGGAGATGAAGAGATGTTTTCACGGTGACAGTGATTGCTGGTTTAGGAGTAAATTGGATTGTTGGCCTACTGTGACAGCTGGGGGAAGCATCATCGCTGCAAACTGGAATCAAAATCTTTTGATATTCAAGGGTACACTAATAATGACTAATCGACTCTCTGGTGCAAGTCAACCACATTTTTGTAAAAATATTTTTACCTCTGACGAGGTCTGATGATTGAGAGAAAAATTAGTCTTTTGTTTTCTTTCTTTGGTTTTTGCACTTGAAGGCAGCTGCTCCTCAGATGGAGCTGGTTGAATACCATTTGTGAGGTCAGAGGTTTGACCCCTGGATGGTCCCCAATAAAATGCTATCCAAATGAGTCACTTTGACTAAAAGCATTTGCTCAATTAATGTCATGGAGAGGTTAAGTTCCTCCTCATTACAAAAAAGACATTTTCTAATCCTAGGTGGATTGTTTTCAGATATCTGTCTCTTTTGGTACAGACTACTTCCAAGAAAAACTGTCCAGAAATAACTAATCTTCCGGTTAGTGAGCAGGTGCCTGGTTCTGAACGGACACGTGCATTGTCCTCACATGCATGTCAGTAACAGGGCTCAGTGTTTCCAACAGGGTGTGAATATACTCGTGGTGGTGGGTGAGGCAGCGTGTAACTGATGTGCACCCAGAGACTCGTGCAGTTTAGAGGGGGAGGGTGCCATCTAGGTTATTTTCTGCGGCTACAATTTAGAGATGTCCCTTAAATGTTTCATGTGCAGGCTGTCGGTAGACGGCTGTGGCTTCAGATGGTCAAACAGCTTTCCCACTAAGTTTAGCTTTTAAATCCATAGTTCCTGCTGTCCACATGCTGAAGTGTCCCGGGGTAAGACACTGAACCCCGAGTTGCTCCTGATGGTACTTTGCATGGAATCTCTGTTAGAATTGCCATGTGAAGGCAAACTGCAAAGCGCTTTGAGACTGCAAAATTTGAAAAGGTGCTCTATAGGGACCGTTTACCAATCTCCCCTGAACGCCTCACATAGACCATAATGAAAATCCATTGTTCTTCTTTCTGCCTTTTTACTTTTACTTCACAGGTAGGGTTTCAGTTATACACAGAGCACTGAAGCAGGAAGTGACCATATTTGGACAAACTGGGGAGGAGCGATTGGTGGCTCTGACTCGATCTGATTGGAGATCTGACGATACTACGTCCCGCCCACCGATAGCTGACCACAGCACAGGCCTGTCAATCAAACAGATACGCCCCCCCCTCCCAAAACACAGCTTTTTGAAGCTTTTTGTCTAATTGATGAGGGATTATTTTCAGACGGACCTCCAGAAAATGAATAAGAAGGAGTGACTCTAGCTAACAACACCGAGATAACTTGTGGAGAAATTTTATTGACAGAGAATTTCATGAGAAAAGTTGAATGGGAGTTTATGGATTTGGAGGCTTTTTTGAGCGACCTCTAGTGGCCATCTGTGGTATTGCAGCTTAAGGCACTTTTTCATCGGCCTCATTTTTCAGACCCAGTGGACCCGTCCACTTTAAATACAGTCAATCATTTCAGCTGACATCTCCAGTTTCACAGAAACCAGCTGCATCCAGTTCTCAGATTACCTGTGTAATTTGTGGCATGTATTTCCGCTGATTGACATTGAATATTGTGTTATTGTGTTTGTTGTCTTGGGCACCACAAATATTCAACTCCATTGTACTCGGGTGGCAGAATAAATCCAAGAGATGGACTTCACCACTGCTTCGCACACTAGAAAAAGAAAAAAAAGAAAAATTTGTTTGAACAGTTCATAAACGTCCTCGGAGAAACAGCTGAATTAATGTTACCATTACCACAACTTTTTATAGCTCATTCAGTGTGGATATGAACAATAATCTCTATGATTTACTCGAATGAATTAAAAACATTACATTAGATGGTGGTAAAGCCCCATAAAACAATAAAACATGTTATTATTGAACATAATAGCTTTGAATGTTGAAGCTGAGGGAAATATTTCTCCCCATAGTGTTTGTTTACAGTCTCGGCGTTATGACTCATTCACACAGTTAATTGAGCCTCACCTCGACAGTGCGTTAGTCTGAACGGAGTAAGTTTCTCAGTCAGTCTGCCGCTGCAACTTATTTCAACAGAAACTTTAAAAAAAACCGCTGCAGTCGACTTCAAAGATGCTCTCTTATCGTCCGGACCAGACGGTAGAAACGTCCTCTCTGTGTTAGAGGAGAGCGCGGTCTGTTTATTTCCCTGCAATTTATCCGTGTTTGAAACACTTCTGTCTTTAAAAACGTCTCAACACCCCTGTTCTGTTTGTGTGGAGGGGACAAGAAAGTAAATGACGACATCTATCTACGGCGACTTCCCCCCGCCCCTGCAGTCCCTCAAGGCTTTTCTCTTGTGTGCTGCAAACCTGAATTTATGTGTGTAATTTCTTGTGTGCAAGTCTCTTGTACTTTTTTTCTTTTTCTTTTTGGTGTCAGACACCAGATTCATCATTGAAAGGGGAAGTCAGGATGGAGATTACAAGATATTAAAAAAAAAAAAAAAAATCCTTAAAATGTGTTTCCAATTGTGGAGGTCATATTGTTGGTATGCAGACTTGTGCATTTGATCACATCAAAATGACCACAGTTGAATCAGAAAGCAATAACAGGCAATAACATCTCTTCATCTGAATATGTTTTACATCATCTACCGTACATTTCAGCAGATAGCCTGATCTCGATTTTATTGTTTGAGATTTGATGGTTTTTATTTGTGTTTATGGCGACTTTGATTTTATTTCATACTAATTAGAGCAAGGTGTTGCACCGCTAAACAATACTTTGTACGTTGTTGCTTTTAGTTTGCTGGCTGTTTTAAACGTTATCTGCTCAAAACGGCATGTAGAAATGTGGTGTACAAATAATAATGACTATATTTCATCCCTGTGGTGGTCTACATGGGTGGTGACCAGGTTGTTTGTCTCTTGTGTATTCAGACAGCAGAGAGATCAGATTTCATGGCTGCTGCCATGGATGCCTCTTTGTTGTTGTCATGGGAACGCTCTCAACTAAGAAGTCTGAGGTTACCAAATCTAAACTTTCCCACTTCCCAGCTGCCCGAACGCACCGTTTGTCCTGATGTTTCGATTGGTTGTTCGTAGTTTTCTTCTAGCGTGTGTAACTTGAGCAGGATTTTAAGATATCTAATGTCACAATATATATGCTGGAGAATAAGTTTCGTTCCACATCATGCCTTGACATGTCATTCGACTACATCTTAGAGCTAATTAATTGAACTTATCTCATTGGATTTGTGCTCCATTACACTTTTGAATTTCTACAGACTCTCACAAATCTGTGTATTTTTTTTGTCAGCCAGCCTGTTTTTAATTAGCTAATTGTCTTTCTTTAACCACAGAAGAGTTTATCTCCCTTTGGATTGCCTCGCCCAAGGTTTCCTCTGCATTTCCTACCCAATAATCTTAACATGTTTTTAAGGAATGCTTCCTTGTCTTCTTCGAAAGCGTCGACTGGACTGAGAAACTGTTGATGTTATGTGCCTGAGGAGTCCACTGAGACGTCACGTGATACGTGTGGTACAACTTCTGTAGTGGGACACGAGGCGCACTAAACCCTCCACTTGTTTTCTTATATTGCCACTTTAAATAAGCTGTTCTAACATATTTTATTGATTCTTCATTTAGTCAAGGGACTTATTATTTGGTTGAATTGTATGTTTCAGTTACCATTAGTTACCAGCTTTTCTCTGATTTTTATATGCAAAGGATTTTTTGGCTGCTGGCCAGATGAAGTAACCGATTTTAATGACACTAATTGGGATTCAAACATTTTCAAATCATTCTAATGTTGTTTTGACCAAATGATTAATGACAATGTGAGTGGTAGAAGAGGTACTCATCTTTAACTGAAGGAAAAGGAGCAATACAACAGTGTAAAACGTCCTGTGTTGTGTAAAGTACAAGAACGAAACATACTCATTTTAATGGCTGGTGGACTCCTATATCTGGATGTCTGGAGCTTTATATTGTTGTTTAATGAATGAGATTGCCTGATATCTCAGGGATGTAAAGTAACTACTATGTACTCAAGCGCTGTACTTCACTATAATTTTGAGGTTGTATTTTTCCTCCATTTCATGTTACCTCTAACATTTTGGGGGCAAATATTGTACTTTTCATTTCACTGCATTATCTATTTGACAGCTTTGGTTATTTGTTTGCCTGCTACGTCATTTCAAATGATTATACAAACTAATTAACTCATACATTATGATGTGTTATTTATAGATTATGCTACCCAGAAAGAACTTTAACCATCAGCTCCACCTTTACCAGGTTCAACTATTGATCCTCAAACATATGCTTACTTATAGTCCGACTGCATAATATAAATTATTGTGAGTTGGGCCATTCTGCTGAATAAATGCTTTTACTTTGGCCTCTTTCTGCATATTTTGATACAAAATCTTTGAATGCAAGAACAGAGTACTTCTAGATTGGAGTACTTCTATTTTTACTCAAGTAAAAGATCTCAGTAGTTCCCTATACCTATCATACATACGTAATCTGCAAAGTATTCACTAACTGTGAAATAAATGTCAAATTTACCCCATTTTCTAATGAAATGTGAAGTAGAAGAGTAACGTATCAGACTGAACTCTTAAATGTAAAGTATAAATACCTCAAAATTATACTTATACTATAAAGTAAATGTACTTTATGCTGTCGTTCTTCCACCCAGTTGTTAATTCGTTTGATTGTCGCTCTTATTTCATTGAATAATGCTGATGATCAACGGAAATATTCAGGGGAAATTGCCAAGTGAAAATATTTGCTGCAACAAGAACATGTTCTTTTATTTGATCACACAGGAAGAAGAATGAGTGTCAGTGTAAGCAGGACACACCCTGAGCTATCGGTGCAGGTATGCAGGCGTGTTTTCACGGTGTGTAGCAGCCTTTAAACTGCACCACGGTCTGGCTGTGTTTCAGCTGCGAGAGTTCAGTATTACGGCTGAAGTCCTCTTGGTGACGCTCTGCTGACATCACTCTGATATTCCCCCACTCAGCTCTCCGCATCAGACACACGGAGCTCCGCCGACTCCTCGCACACTCCGTCCACACTCCCGTTTCCCTTCCCGCTCCGCTCGCCGTGGCCAAGACGCACCATCACATACGGGCAGCCGCGGGCTACCTGCGCGCACTGCGGCCAGTCCACAAGGGTGGGGGGGGGGAGGAGGAGTTTGACTCTTCCTGTCATCAACAGCTTCAAAGGAAGAGCCACGAGTAGCCAGACGCGGTCCAGGTTGAAGAGGAGGGGGGGGGGGACACACGCAGAGACAGGAGGACAGAGAGAAGCTGCAACTTGGCTGATTTCAACCCAGGCGGTCTGAACTGAACTCCCAAGTTTCCTGGCCGTTCGGAGAAGGAATAATTTGGAGCCGGGCTGAAGCACACGGAGCTGTTGTGGATATTTACGTCCACCTTGTCTCCCGTTTAGAAGAATGGCGAGAGATTACGCAGCACGCTGCCCGGTCTCTCCGGTGAGGAACACTTGGCTGGTGGCGGCGGCGATCCTTCTCGCAGTCCAAGGTAAGAGCAAACGACCCGAGCAGTGGTTGACAGAAAAGAAAGCCCACTTCGGTTGTCGCTCTTCCAGCCCTGCGCGCCCTGCTTGTGGGCATTCCCCTGCACTTTCCAGCCGCGCAGCCCGTCTTCTCGGTCGTGCTGCATGTATGAATGTTGTCACGTCCCGGGTGTTGCCTCTGGCTGCTGTTTGGTGGACTATGACCTGTTGTAAAAGTTTCCTGTCCAGACTCCCTGTCCGACCTGTGCTCGCTGAGTTTCGGTGAGCTGTGTGACGCGAGGTGTGGCTCTCCTGGTGTGGGTTTTTTTTTGTCCTAATTCCTCGCAGCTTCCAGTCGGCAGGTGACTGTTCAGGAAACCCTAATCCTCTCTGAGCTTCTACAAACCCTTCCTGCACGGCCGACCTGTGTAATCTGTGTTTACCTGTTGGAAAGTGTCGCGTGGGAGTGGGAGTGGGTAAGGGGGGGGGGGGGGGGTGCATGGGGCGCAATCAAAAAACCTGCTGCTCTGATTACTCACCATTAGAGTAATGGTAGAAATTGGTTCTCGTTCCACAGAGCAACAAAGGGGGCGATGGGGAAACACGGTCTCGGGTAGAAATGAGAACAGCTCGGCCGCCCTTTTCTTCAGGTGGCCGCTCAACAATGAGAATGACCTCATCAGGAACCCATAATGAATATCCACTGCAGTGATTGTATGATAAAATATATAAAAAATACATATTTCTCCCTTATGTCTCTGTATGGACACACAGCCTGCAGACTCTATTTAGAGGATAGCCTCAATCAATTATGACGGTAATGAAGTTTGTGTTGCCTGATCGATATCTGAATTTAAAGACCAATACCAGAATTGATATCCGGAGTGAAAAATGAACCAAAAAAAAAAGCAGATATTCAGACAATTATAAAAAAAATATTTTGAAATATTCCTCTAAACTCGATTTTATGAAAACATACTGACAACAGCGTTGATGAAGGTAACTGCATTACTTCAGGGTATATACAAAAAACACACAACATGTCATTTAAGCATTTTAAACTTGAATTAAGTTGAAAATAAGGTTAAATAATGCTTTTCACTTCAGTTTCTGTTACTATAGCTGCCATACATCTGTATCTGTGATAAGCCAATACTGACTGATAGTGTATCACCGCTGCTGTAAACTTACTGTTTAGTGATGCAAGACTACTGCATATGAAAATCATAAGAACAAAATCAAACGGCAACGTTCATGTCAGGGTCACTTATTTCTTAACAGTCAATGAATTAATGAAAACAAAATCCCTGATGCAGCACAATCAAATCTTAATAGCAGTTCCATTGATGGATGACATCATTAAGTTAAAAAGGCTTCTGATCAGTAACATTGTTACCCAATAAATAATCAAATAATTAGGTTACTGTGAACCTGTTGAGAGATGCAGAGACATGGTAGGACCATAGAGGAAATATTAAACTGGTGAAGACAGTAAATGAGATTGCTTTTGAATAACAACACTTTATGCCCTTATATGGAGATCACCATAATTCCCAAACTTCTATAACATCGCTAAAATGCATCGTCCAGTAACACGTGTGCTTTAAATCCCAACAGGAACAGTTTCCCGTTTACCCCCCCCCCCTTCCCACCCCACCTTTTCTAAATTTCTAGCAATCGGTCGATAGTGATCGGTGTGAAAATGTGTTGGCCTGCTCTCAGCATGAATCTGCCGACCTGTTGTTTTCACCTGGGTGTAACCAGTATCATCTGTCTGAGCTGTCCCCCAATTGTCACCAAGGAAAAGAAAAAGGAAGACGGGTCATTATGGAGCTGTGAGATGCGTGTCATCGCGTGCGTCGACGGGCCTCGGAGACGGGCCTCCCAGATCAAAGCGACTGGGGGGGGGGGGATGTTGTTGTTGTTCAGTGTTTTTTAACTGAACATGGCAGGGGGAAGATTTAACCTTGATTACAATTAGCTTCGTAATGATGTTCTTTCTCTTGGTGCACATTGGGAGCGATGTAGGAACACAAGAAGAGGGGAAACCCAAGTGTACAAAAATGTGTGTGTGTGTGTGTTGTGTATATGAACCAAGCGGCACTAGTTTGCCGTGAGGATGACAGATACTCAGCTGAGACTCGGCGACATCAGGTCTGTATTGTTAAAAAACTGTCAGATTGTCATGACTGTATACCCCCACAGGTTATGAATGAATGTGAACATACAACAACACAACTGTCTTGTCGGAGAGGAAATAAAAACCCTCCACGCTCGCACCGCAGCTACTTCGTGATCCGCTGGCACCGAACGCACCCGTAGAAGCTGGGTGTTCCCACATCGTCCTGGCCCGTGACACGCTTTTTTGCGAGTTGCGTGTATTGACGGAGGATCTCTCTATCGGAATCGGGTTTGTCGGCCAAGTCTGCGGTAACACGCGCGAGGAATTTGCTTTGGTATGCAGCCGCTCGACAAGACCACAAAAGAAATAAAAGGCGCCAGAGTGGGAAAAGAGATGAGACTGAAAACAAGACAACAACAGCAACGCAATTAAATGTGTATGAGTAGAGTGTGTTTACAGGTGGTGTCTGCTTGTGGGTTGTTGTTTGTGCCGCACAACCCGTGTCCACATGGCTTCTAATTAAATATACAAACATTTTTCTGCAGTAAATTGTAGAATTTCCAGCTCTGCGTGAATATCGGTGTTTAAAGTTACAGGTATCGTATCTTTAGTTGGCCGATGAGTTCGACTCTGCCCGTGTCTCACGATGTCAAACTGTTGTAGAGCTTCTACACTGTCAGAAAGTGTAGATTACAACACTCCCCGGATAGACGCCGAGATAAACTTTCTGCTGCCGCTTCCGTGTTGGAAAGCCGCGTCGCCAGCGTACGTCGTTTCCACAGCAACCCACGCAGATAGACCGGTGACGTCCGGACACGCCGAATCCGGTCAGTCTGTCCTAAAGATCTGATTTGATTTGCCTGAAACCTGAACGAAGCCTTAAGTGTGCGTGGAGCGCTGAAATAGATATTTATCTGTGTACAGATTAAATTGCATTTATATTCATGGAAGTCAGTGATATAGGATTACATGGCAAACAGTGATTATGTGGAAAATGAACAAGCAGGCTGTAAAAGGGGTCAGCGGCAGCGGCGTCACGTTAAGAAGAACCGTGTTAACCTTCAGTGAAACAGTCAAAACAGAGTTGAGAGGATATCATTCTGCTGCAATGATAATTAAGTCACTTCAGGTGCCCCCCTCCCCTCCCCTCCTCTCCCCTCCCCTCCCCTCCCCCGTCTCCCCTCCCCTCTCCTCCGCTTGTCTCTATAGGCCCCTGAAATGTCAATGATGATGAGTCCCCTCGACGGCTCGGTGGAGACGAAGGGCTGATTAGCTTATCACTTGGAGAGCAGGCGGCCGATGATTATCGCCCTCCGAGCGGCACGGCCTGATTATCGAGAGCTCTTATTAATGACTCATCGTCTGCCTCGCGTATTTGCGCTCTGTTGTTGTTGTTGTTGTTTGTTGTTTGCATATTTGTGGCGCTCTGGTATGGATTTATGATGGGTTTCTACCATCTGGGAACCAGCGCAGAAGACGGCGGTGATGAAAAGGCGTCAGAAGTAATCACTGATCTGCGATTTGAGCACGAATCCTGAAATAACCTCCTTTTATTTTTCCTCTTCACCCTCCCACACCTTTAACTTTAAAACGACCCATTTTATAGTGATACAATGTTCAAGGATGTAACACCTGCTGCATTTGAAATGAAACCTCCAGATAAGTGTCCACAGGAGACATTATATATCTCATCCTCCGTATTCCCCAGGAGGAGCTGGAAATGTGTCCGTATGGAGGGACATCTGGACAACCCTGCTTAGCCTTCGACCAGCATGACCTCCCTCTGGATAAGTGACAGAAAAAAAAAAAAAAAAAATGAGCGAATGGAAAATGAGCCCATTTTTACTGCCGTAATTAAAATTCATAAACAAGCAAGAGTTCATGACATTCATCTCTTCGCCACCCTGCACAGCCAATTGTGTGCTATTAGCCTTTCGGGCAGGAGTGGAGTTATTCTAATTTCTTTCTTTGCAGGTTGCTTTAGTTGATTAATTATTGGAATATCCTAGAGGCAGAAAATCTCTCCATTATTTAATAGAAAAGCAAAGGGCAGTTTGAATAAAAGCGCCTGTAATTTTCTCAGTTTAACGAACAGATTTTTCTCACTTTGCGTCTTGCGTGAACCCTGTGCAGCCACCTGACCCCGGGGTTAAGCGGGATTCGGAGCCTCCGCCAGCTTTAAAAAGCAGTCGGCGGTGCCCCATTGACGCTGATGGCAGATAGAGGAAATGTCAAGGAGCGCGTCTTGGGAGGAGTGACCTTGTGTGTGTTTGTGGAGTGGGCTGAGGAAGGGGCTGTCATTGTTGCCTTGAGAGCAGATCATGGTTATCATCGCTGGGTTGAAATGTCAATGACTGTGTGAAGAAGCTGGATGCTTCGCAAGAGCCCGTTGGGAGAGGCTTGGTGATGTGTTTTAGCCGAGCGGCGACCGGCAGTGACGTCACCCGTCGGTTTGTGAACGGCCGTTATGAAGCCTCGGGTTCGGATTTTGGCCGGCGCCATCTTTGCTAGTTCGGAGCGGTCTGGAGCAGGAAGTGACCATATTTGGACGAGCTGGGGGAGGAGCCAGCGGTGGATCTGACTCGATCTGATTGGAAACCTGACAATACTACGTCCCGCCCACCGATACCTGTAAACTGACTACACAACAAGCCTGTCAATCAAACAGACACTCCCCCAAAACACGGCTTCTTTTCTAATGAATGAGGGATTATTGTCAGATGGACCGCCAGAAAACTAATAAGAAGGAGCGACTTTAGCTAACAACACCGAGATAACTCGTGGAGAAGTTTTATTCACTGAGAATTTTATGAGAAGCTTTTTGGAGCCGGCCTCTAGTGGCACTTGATGGTATTGCAGTTTTAAGCACTTCCGTTTTTCAGAGCGATACACCGTTTATAGTTTTAGCAAAGAACATTGTTATATTTTTTGTTTGTGGGTTTGTTCATGGCAAACTTTTCAAACTATATATATATATAAACCACTTTACCTTAAAGTTAGATGACTTTATAGACATAAAATAAAGCCCGACACCCACCACATGAGTAGCTCTGGCTCCTGACCTGCTGTTCCCGGACTTAAATGTCAGTGGTTGTTCCTGTTGAGGCGTGGGGTGATAATCATCCCCTCCAGAACTCATCATTGATGCTCATTGAGAGCTTGTGAACAACTCGCATTAACACAAACGCCCTGATAATGCAGGGGGCGGTTACCATTTAGGCCGATTTGTTTTGACTTTGTCCGGGCTGTCGTTTGTATATGCAGACGATCCTCGCCCGGAAAAGTGCAATTTGAAGTCGTGCTGCTTTGAGATAATAACTTTTCCTCTTAATTGCAGCCTTTTCACTGGTGAACCGACAGACTTGCAGCTTGTGTTGCGTCACACTGTGCTCTGATTTATTTCTCCGCATCTCTGTTTGTCCCTCTTTTAATTTCTGCCTCCGGGTTTTGTTATTGATCAAGGATTAAAATATTAATGACTTCCCACAATTCATTGCGGGCCAATTGAAGGATTGGATCACCAACCTCGTTGTTGCTGCTTCTTGCATAATACTGTTTTTTGTTTTGTTTTTGTACAATTGAAAAAGTAGTTTTGATGCTGCTTAGAAAACAAACAAACAAAAAAAAAAATCCCTGTTACAGCCATAGCCAGAGGTAGAGGTTGGCATGGTAGGTCACTCTTACATATTTCGAACTGGTTGTCATGGATACAGCGTTTGTGGCTGAGACAACCTCACATCCCCTTTGTTGTGCAAACATGTGCGGTATGTCTGTGTATGGTCCATTATATGAAGCTCGCTGTAATTAGGGGGAAGAGGTTGGTTTCTGTAAGAAGCTCCATCAGTCCAACTCGCTGAAAGTCCAGGAAGCAGGTTTTTAATTCATCACCGGCCTGCCAGGAGCCAGTAAGCGTGTGTCGGCACTCGGTCAGCGTTTTTTTTTTTTTTTTTTTTTTTTTTTTTTAATTCCACTTCTGAGGAAACGGGTTGGTAAGCAAATTCCAGATCGCATTTCTGGAAATAAACCGTATCATGGCTAACACCTTGGCATCCCTTTGTGATTCTTCAGCAAACAGGTGTCAGTGGGAAGAGGGATTACAGAGCGTAGCAACAGGAACGGGGCCATGAATCACAATGGAGCTGATCCAAGGATGGTCGGAGGGAGGCTTTTTTTGCTTTCAGGTTTCAGGGTCCAGTCGGCTCTCACTGTGTCATAAATGCCTTTGCAGATCACTTAGAAATATGCATGTGCAAACTCTCTCTCTCACGCGCACACGCACGCGCACACGCACGCGCACACACACACACACACACACACACACACACACACATGATCAATGTGGCCTCCCTCCCTGGTTTGACTTTTACCGACATGCAGAGTAAAGCAAACTTGCAGCCAGCCTTTCATCGGCAGCTCAGTCTTTCATTCCTCATTCTTTTATTCATCCGTTCTTTCTCCCGCGGTCTTATTCTCTCGCTCTCTCTTTCGCACTCATTCTTTTTTGCTCGTGACCCTATTTTCAGCCGGCCTGGCTGGCTGCTGGTCCGCGGCGGCTCCCGAGTGGTGGCCCTTTTGTTGGAACAGCTTTTGGTGGAATTAAAAAGGGTGCCAGTACAACCCGTTCCCCCAATCTTCCACCCCCAAACCCCCCCACCACCTCCCTCCCTCCACCTCCCTCCCTCCACTCCGCCGCTCTCAGTTCTTCTAGGCCCTCTTTGTTTAGAGAGCGAGGGATGTTAAGGGGAAATTCAAAAGTGTGAAAATGTTTAGACAAGCGTCCCTGCTCTGTCTCCCGCTCTGTCCTGAGCTCACCCGTTTCGCAGACCGCTGTGAGCCGCGTCCTTCACTCGCTGTTTCCTCTCCAGATATAGTCCGCCGGTGACAAAATGGAAATTGCTTTCAACGTCTGTGTGGGAGTGCAGCGGCGGGTCAGGCCGCAATGTGACATTTCTAGTTGGACCCATGTGGGCGATTAATAACCGCACTACCCATGTTTGCTTCACTTGCATCATTACGGAGCCTTTCGCCAGGACGTCTTGTCCTGCAGAGGGAATTTAAGGTGACGGCCTCGCTGAAACCGTGTGCTACAACTAGCAGAATTTGACCACACTGGCAGGACTAAAACTGTGTATGTAAAGACAACAAATGACATGCAAGCTAATGAGTGCTGGCTGTTTAAGGTGCCAATAGCATTACCGACAGGATGCATTTGAGTTTGCGATCGAAAAAAACATCAGAATAGGTGGAATAAAATAGGGCTCGGAGGCCATGACAAAAACCGGCGAGGACACAGGATGCCAACAAATGAACGTTAGTTATTGTAACTAAAGACCAAAATACCAAAATAGATGCATCAGTAGTGGTTGTGATGGATGTGTGTAGATATTGTGTGATGTTGTGGAAATAGAAGATTTCCAGCCAATCTGGCAGAAAGAGCAGAAAGGAAACTGAGGGTTTTTATGTCCTGTCGAGCACCCAGGTGCTCCAGATGTGGCAGGACATGGTGATCGGCTCCGGTGGTGACAAGGGATCCTAGACGGACACAGAAGCTGTCAGCACACACACACACACACACACACACACACACACACACACACACACACACACACACACACACACACACACACACACACACACACACACACACACACACACACACACACACACACACAAAAGTAGCCAGGGGCCGTCACGCTGCCCACGTCTAAAAATTCTCTTAGTCAATTCGTGGTTGTTAGTTCAACCACTCGAAAAGGTTATTATTTTTGTTTTTTTCATGATATCAATTTAAAATTGAAATATATATGTTTTTTGAATATATTGCTATAACAAATATAAACAGGCCACATGTTAACAGCCCACCAAACTATGGAGGCTGTCTTGAGGCGAACATGTGCCTGGTTACACGTCTTAGATGATCGGCCATTTTTGATGTTGTGAGTAATGTGGGTAATTTTAAATAACTTTAACGACAACATCTGTTTTATTTGCTTCTAACCTTAAACTTAAGAAACTGGAATATTTTGCAACCACTAAATATCATAATCTACGATCAGTTTTCAGAAGTGTTCATATCTCGTACTGCTCGAGGTCATTGCTTGGAAAGTGAAACCCTTTTTTCATTGCTGTGGATGTAGAAGCCAGTTTCCTGCCGTGGTTCAAGTGCTAGCGCTAGAAGACCGGGCCATTGTCAATTGTTTTCAAAATGTGACCGTACTATTCCCGGACTCTCTTTCTTTAAAAAGCTGTCGTGGTAGATATTCATCGTCATACAAGAAAATCGGTTATTTATAGGGCAGACCTTTCTCCATCCTGTTCTGGCTACTTCATTGAAATTTCCAGTGAAACAAGGCACGGAAAGTCAAGAATCTTTAATGTCTTTTTTTTTTTATTGTTTTGGAAGAGAGTGAAGAAACTCAACACCTCGCTGATGTAATGCAATTGGAATCGGGGAACAATAGAGCGAGCATTGATTTATCTCTGCTTCGCTGTCCATAAATAACCGTCCTGTGGAGCCGGGAGACTGTTAGCAACAAGTTGTGGAGGTCAGCAAACTTGCTCGCCAGCGGAAGGAAGGAAGGAGCGCGAGAGGAAGCGTCTCTGTCTGTATCGATGACGTGGAGAGCGGCTGACGGTCGGGCTCTCCTCTGACCTCCGCTCGCGTCCTTGGCGGCTTCAGCGTCACCGTCCAAGTTGACCGCATCGCCTCCGCGTGCGCACGCGTGTCGACGGCGATCGTCCCGACCGACGGCCTCCGCTCTGACAGCGTTGTCTCTCATTTGCATAACGCAAACCAACGTCCCCTCCCTTCACAAGCGACCACTGTTCCCACAGCGGCGCATTTCTATGCAAGTCACACGCACATTAAAAGAGAATACCGGCGTCATTTAGAGTTACAGCCCATTTACTACTGCCTCCGTGTGCTGCGTGTTTCCCCCCTCAGTCGTTCTGCAACGCACGTCATGTGGAATTAGATCATTTTTCGTTGTCATTTTTCAAACATAGAGACCGTGGTTATTTCAAACCTGGCTGCAAATGAATAGCTGTCCTGGTGAACAAAGGATGTAAGAAAAATAGTCATGAATACGACAATTAAGTTTGTCAGGCCGCATGTTTTTTCCCGGATGATTTTGTGGCAGAGACCTCCATGTCGTTGTTGGTTGTCAGGTGGTGACTGACAGGAAACAGTCAGCGTTTTATATTAACAATGGGACTTCGGGAGGCGGAGGACACGTCGAAATATATTCTGCGCTCTAGTGAGAGGTCACTGAATGCGTGGACTCGTATGAAAACAAAGCAAATACATGCCGATGTTTGCAAACACCAACCGAGAGACGGAGTAGGAAGAGCAGCCGGGATCTGAAGCACGAATCTGCTCCACCATCATTAGAGCTTTCTTTACACATTAATCAGGTCTTGAGGAGCTGCATATTATTTTATTGTTATATCCACTTTTTATATTCAGTTATATTGCTGCTACTCTTTGAATATTGCCTTTCATATATTGCGTTTGCTTCAGATATACTGTGTGTAATCAGGAATATATTTTCTTTTATTTTGAAAGACGCATATTGCTACGTGCTTAAAAAAAAAAGGCACTTAACGTGTGACAAGAGGTGGAGCGGCACAGTTTTTCCAGCCGTGTTGAACGGTGTTGTGGGCAATTCGAATTTTGGATTATTAGACGGACTTTCAGGACACGGATGACAACGCTTTGTGGAAACCTGTTCTGTGGATAAATGAACCTTCTTTTTTGCTTTAATCAACACGTGGAGTTTATTTTGTGGACGCAGTGAAGAAACACGAGTCAGAACGAAAACTTTGTCTCTTAAGGTTTGGATCCTAAACGTTCTTTAAAACCTTTTGTGGCTTTAGAACAAACTACATGAAATTATGGTGTGTTGATGAGGAGGACTACAAGTTTAAAAAAAGTAAGAAATTCAAAGGTATGGCGCCAGATCACCTCATCTCTGCTCAGTGCAAATGGGGAGATTTATGGTTCGTCATCCTGTCCCCGTTTATCTAGAAATGATAAGTCAGCTCACATCCAAACAGTACACAAACACAGATGTACAAACAGCCCCCTCCCCCGCCCCCCACCGGATTATATTATTAAACCTGATTAATTGCTTCCATATCTCCTCACTTATTCAGGTGTTGATTGAGCGATGTGGAGTGACAGCTGCAGAGCAAAGCTTTGTCTTTCTGTGTTTCATCTCCATCTTGACACCACCGCCCCCCCAACCCCCCCAAAAAAGAAAAAGTAAACAAATAACCTTAACCCCTGGTTTTCCCGTCTCTAATCTGAAGCCGAGGGTCACTTCTCTATTCACACAACTCACCGAGTTTTTTTTTTTTTTTTTTTTTTTCCCTGTGAATCCAAAATTTAGTTTCTTTTCTTATGGCAACAGCCAATGAACATTTTCATTTGCCTGATAGAATTACAGAATTCTTTCAAAGGCAGGATTTTCTATTTTCTTCTTTTAATAGTCTATCATTGTCAAATGACTTGAGATATTGCCTGGTGCTCCTCTGCAGACCCTGTGGGCTTTCTTCTCGTAGCTCATTTCATTATTTCTCCTCCCTGCTGCTTTTGATGCGTACGTTCACCTGTCAGTCAGCCAGAAGTGTCTTTGGTGGATTTTTTTTTTTTGTGTGAAAGAGGATCCAATCCAAGTCCTTCTTAATTAGACCGAATGAGAGTGCAAAACAGATTAGTGATGCCGCTGCTTGTAAATAGCTTCTGCCGAACATCTGTCATCCTTGTGACCGGTCATTGTCGGCATCGTGAGGTTCAGAGGACATTTGGTAGTCTGATGCCTCGGCACGAATGTTACCAAAACAAAAGTCTGTGTCCATTGTGCTCTGTGCTCGGTCATTAAAATGATTCAGATTCTTGGAATGAGCTTCAGCAGAGTAATCATGAGTAATTTTGCAACAATAAGGAGGTCCAGCGTTTCTCTGGGAAAAACCGAGGATCTGCATTCAGCGCTGTGTGTGTGTGTGTGTGTGTGTGTGTGTGTGTGTGTGTGTGTGTGTGTGTGTGTGTGTGTGTGTGTGTGTGTGTGTGTGTGTGTGTGTGTGTGTGTGTGTGTGTGTGTCTGTGTCCTTGTTTGGCTATCCTTGTGAGGACCCATTTGAGTTTTATGCCATGGAAGTGAGGACTTGTTGGGATATGTGAGGACACGTGAGAACATGTGAGGACATGTGAGAACATTATGGGACAGTGAGGACATTATGAAACCGTGAGGACATTATGAAACCGTGAGGACATGTGAGAACATTTTGTCCTGTCCTCACTTTCTGACCAGCTAAATATCACACCAAAGCATCTGATACACCTGTCGGTATATTGGAGGTGAAAAGTATATGACCACGGTTGCAGAAGGAGGTCATGTAATGAAGGTCATTTGACGGAGTACAAAAGCGCTTTGCCAGGACTTTGACCCATGTGACCAGGGTTTCAGTCTGTCAGAAAGCAATTTCTTCAAACAAATCTTTTCCGAACCAACTATTTCTCGTGTCTCACCTTAACCCCAGGTTTTCTTTTTCTTTACCTAAATCTAACTGTGGTTTTTCATGTCTTGGTAAGGGAATAGATGGCAGTGGGCTGAAAGATGTGTGCTGTAATACCGGGTTGTTCTGACAACCTTCAAAGAGCAATTTGAAGTTCATGGCGTGAGGTATTTAGTTATGATTGTGGAGGTGTAGGGGAAGGTGCTACAGAATGCGTTATCCCGTTAAATGTCCTCACAGAGATAGCCGTGTGTGTGTGTGTGTGTGTGTGTGTGTGTGTGTGTGTGTGTGTGTGTGTGTGTGTGTGTGTGTGTGTGTGTATATATGTGCACATGCGAGCGCACTCCTGACAAGCTCCCTCTGTTCGCTGCAGTGATACAGCCACTGTGAACTGTGTGATGGGTGAGGATGTAAGTCCCTGTGACAGACAGAAAAAGAGACACGCACACATACACGCACACACCTAGCCATCTCCTCTCCTCTCCTCTCCTCTCCTCTCCTCTCCTCTCCTCTCCTCTCCTCTCCTCTCCTCTCCTCTCCTCTCCTCTCCTCTCCTCTCCTCTCCCTCTCCCTCTCCCTCTCCCTCTCCTCTCCCTCTCCTCTCCTTTTCTCTTTTCAACACAGAAATATTGGAAATGGATCAAAGTCGAATGGCACAAGGATTAAATGGCTCTCATGTCATTGTCACTCATGATGGCCATCAAACCGACCAGACTAGTGAACTGTCGCTGCACTTTTCCTCCAAAAAACATTTGAGAAGATTTATTTTTTTTGATCTCCCAGACTTTTCCAGTTTAAAATGACAACCACCAGTCTGGTTAACGATGAACTGAACAGTGTTTAAATCTGGAAGCTATGGTTGACAAATCATTAAATTAGGTCGGAGACAATGAAGAATACTCTCGTTGGCTAACAGAAGGAGCAACGGTGTTATTATGAACCAGGCAATTATAGCAATGCTCCGCTAATCTGCTTGCCACATTTGAAATTGGAATATCCATCCATCCATCCAATTTCTAAACCGCTTATCCTGTTCAAGGCCGCGGGGGCCGGAGCATGTCGGAGGCATGCGCCGACTGAGAGGCAGCGCTCACCTAAAACCAGCTCTTAAAGGTGTACGCTGTCTCTGTCAAAGATCTTGAAACTTGAATATGAAATGCAAATTAAATTACCATCAATAATTAAGAGTGCTGGCATGAAAAAGTTATCCTTCTTTGTTTTTTTTTTAAGTAGGCGTATGAAACACTGTTCAAAGTTTGCAATTTTTGTACCAACAGTAAGGTTATGTTTTAGATAAAACCCATCGTGTTTATCCTTGAGATCTAACAAATGTGCATTTGCTCATATAACACATTTGCAAGGCCCGTTTATTTTAATATTTGAAACATTTACATCAGGTACCTTTTTTTAAATAAGCAACAGCTGGAAACAGCAATGGGCCATGACAGTTCATGTGACTGCTGCATCTCATTTTCCTGTTGGCCACAGACGTCCGAGAGCATTGGCTCACTGACACAAATAAAGTAAATGTATTTTTTTTATTCAAGGCCAAATGATTCCTCAAGTGGAAATGCTGAGTTTGTAACTTTTAAAATGTCTTTTTTTTTTAATCAAGTTTACCTGACTCATCAAACAAGTATGACAAACTGCAGCTCAACGGAAAGGTGGAGCATTCCAGGGAAACGGCGAGGACATGGTTGCGTAATAATAAAGCACAACTGCCAAAACAGAACATTCACACAGGAATCCAACAATTCAACAGTTCAATTGCTAGGAATAGAAGGAAAAAACTCTTCTTTCAAAGGAGAAAAACCTCTGACAGAGGGAAGAAAAAACTCTCACAGAATTTTGTAAACAAAAAGCAACTTTACCGTTTCCACTCTTACAGCTAAAAACTGTAAAGATGTTTTTCGAAGTTTCTAAAGTTATACTTTCCGACATTACCCCAGCATGTCATTTTCAGATGGCCCCTCACTCCAGAGCCCAGAAAGTGAATTTCTCTGAGCAAGCAACACCCCCCCACCACCGCCCGGCCCCCTCCTGCGGTGTTTGCGCTTACCTCGAAAAACTCCATTAACTAAGGAGTTGGGATCGGGAAATAGAAAATGTCTTATGCGCCGGGGCCTCTGACCTGTCCGTCCCTGTATCCCAGAGTCTATTTCCAGGTAGTGGGCTTTTTCGAAATGCAAGGATGATTTCTTAATCCCCGGGGATGCATCTGAGGACGGAGGCGAAATGCTTCAACTGCTCCCGCTTCCCACCGAGCGAGGGTCCTGATGGGTGGCGGACTGGCTGCCCAGTTTACTGGCTGGACGGAGAGAAAAAAGGTTCTAATGAGATGTGCGCTGCTCTTTCATGTCTGTCCTCGCTTCTTCCCCCAGCATGCCATGTCTCTTGACTCTGCGGGTGTCTGAAGCTATAAGCTTCTGGGTTTCTGAATGCTAATGTACAAAGTGACCGTGTCTGAACTGGGAAGTTAAATAGGTTTGGAATTGAATCAGGCACTTTTCCAGTATGAAAGGCGGTGTGAAGGGGAGCGTGCTAATGAGATGGTTTGAAACATCACTCGTTCCTTATAGTCATCAAGAGCGGGAAACTGGCCAAAAGGGACGGAGGGTAGAACGAGGAAAGCGCATGACAGTGATGGAGCTAAAAGCTAAAAGCACGGCTCAAATAAACAAAGTCAACAAACAAAAAGTAATTGATTGATGGCCCCTGTATAGTCAAATGAATCGCCATGTCTCTTCAAAAGTCTTCTTTCATTGGATTATGCCAGAATTCCTTCAAACGAAATTACTTCAATGACATTACACCTTTCATGTCTTTTTGAAGTGCACATTACATGATTCATGTTCATGTATGGCCAAAGAAGAATTAGTGAGACACCTCTTTATATTTGATCTGCGTATATGGGCGAAAACCCTCGTGGACTACCAAGAAATGAGGACCGTGTTGACTACTGTAAATGTTTTATCAACTTTTTAAAGCTTTCACGTACGTCTTTAAAAAAAAAAAAAAAAAAATTCCCATGTTAATAATCACATTTTATTAATGGAGTGCTTTTTAAGATACACGAAGTTGGTTTTCAGACAAGAAAAATATCTTGGTGGAGAGGATGATGACGGATGATCGTGGCTGATGTTTCCATGGGGGATACTAGTAGAGAATGAACCGGAGATGACCGATCTCCGAACCCTGGAGGACGTCTTGGCACCGATGATTGGCGGTGGAGGACGTATTGATGCTGATGAACTGACCAACCGGGAGATGGCCGTGCCATTGATCTTACCGCGTTAGCTTCCATTCATTTTAAGCACAGTATTAAATCAATGAAATGAATTGAGTTAGAGACGGCTATGGGACCTCGGTGAACATTTTATCATTTTATCATACTTTTTACGACGCCTGCAGCGATAAGCAAAGGCTGCTCGGAAACTCTTCGGAGCACCTGAATCACCTTCTGTCATTCTGAGGTTTGAAATTTGGCTGCCGAGCAACAACCTTTCTAATGCACCAGGTAAAAATTCAGATTTATCATTCTCACTGCATTTTCTTTGGATTTTTGTTTCTTCTTGACAGAACTTTTTTTTTCTCAAACTTGTGAATCCTGGGCTTTCTGCTGCTGACTCGAGGAAGAGGGTGTTAATTATTTCAAACTAGTTTCACATCTCTGGAAGAGACTTTTTTTTTTTTTTACCTCCTTTAATGAATGAATTCAGGAATTGATTTATGGTAACACAATGTCTGAGTCGATGTCAATGAACTACAGCACGCCTGCTTTTACAATTTGATAAATACCTTTTCTTCTTCAGACTTGAAAGTGGTCGGCAGTCCTGGCACATTCGCATCGGGCACTATGGGAGATGTAGTTTACACAGGATTGTGTACCGTGGCTCCAGTCCTGGATTTCTCTGTATTTGTAGCAGTTAAATTATCTTTGTGACCTTCCAAGAAGAGTGACAATGATGATGAACATTGTGGTTTTTTTCTTTTGCATAAACACAGCACTGTACGGTGTTTCAGCTCGGCAGACAGCCTTGGGGGGGGGGGGGGGGGGGGGGCTTTTTTACAGTCACGTAACGAGTCTAGCTGTCATCAACTCCAGTAATGTTCACCTGTGTCCATCCTCTGCATGTTTGTTAAGCAGAGAAACAGACAAATTAGCGACTTTAAGTGAAAGAAAAATGCATCAGCGTCTGAAATGAAACGAGTGCACAGGAACTAAGTAAAACAAACAAAAATTAGTTACTGGACGTAACTGCAGTTCTACGACTATGTTCATATTTTGTTCCTTTCAGGGGGACAAAAGTTGGGGGAACACTCCTGTATAATGGCAGCTGATAGGGATTGGTTGTATAAAAGTATATTTGATATATGTGGAGTCATGCAAGCCCTTTTGCATCCCTCACATGAACCTTTTAGAGAATTCAGTCATGCAGTGATGAAGAACCGTCATCACAATCCTTAAAATATATTGGATTCCAACTATCTAGTTAATCCACTTGAACTGGCTTGTGCAGAAAGCAGCTCCGAGCTCATCAGTGCTCACAACAACTCATTTGGTATCGAGATGATAGTGAGAATTACGTAATTGCCTGTTAGACCTAAAAAGGTGACGGGCACGTTGGGTTAAATGCCAATTAGCACAGTATGCGTGTAGTCCGGATGCAGCCAGTCGGCACAGAAGGAGTGCCAATTCCTCGCTGTAACTTGAAGCAGCTCAGGGCTCCGGGTTCGCTCTGTGCGTTTGCTGTGACAGCTCTGGCCGTCATCCTGTTGCTCCTCTTCCTGCTTCTTCTTCTTCTTCTTTTCTTTCTTTCTATTACTGGGATGCTGAGGTTAGTGTGCTGTGACAACTCTCACACTCTCTGCTGAGTTCAGTTCAGTGGCCCTTTTCTTCCTGAAACGACAGGGAGTGAGCGCAGACAGGAGGATTGGAACATGTCGAGGAGTAGAGTGCTAGGGTCCTAACCCCCCCCCCCCCCCACCACCACCACCACCCTGTCCGCTCCTCCTCGTCTTATTCCCGCTCTCCTTCTGCGCTCATGTTTCATTCGCAGCGTGACCAAACTACACGTACGACCGGTGCATTTTAGATATGCACCGGTCGTACGTGTACATTTTGTTCCACGCACGCCTTGAAGTGCCTGTAAAGACACTGCAATGATTACTTTGTTGTCCGTTCAGCCCTCTGATTTTCTGCAACATACATGAAGCAGTTGCTATACACTGCCAGTCACACACACACACACACACACACACACACACACACACACACACACACACACACACACACACACACACACACACACACACACACACACAGTCACTCTCAGTCTGGTGGAACCACTCAATGGCAGCCCCTTGACAGCTATCTAGTCGAAATCTCTTCTCCCAGAAAACAGATAAAAGCTGTTTTCTAAAGTCTTTTCCCATGTCATCTCTCTCAACTCCAGCCTTTTTTCTTTCTGCTGTCATTGAGGTGTGGGCGTTGGCAGGATCTTTGTGTGTGTGTTTTAGGATCTGTGTGTATTTTTGTGATACATGCATGCATGCCCGGCCTCATCACTTAATGTTTGTGCAGATGTGTGGATAATAGAGCGAGACAGAGAGAAATCAGACTACTGACTAAACCATCCCCTGTGTACCCGCTAAAGATGGAAACTGCAGCAATAAGACAGCTGAACATTTGTCCATTGAAACACATGCACTAGAACTGAGTACAAATTCATTTAATGAAACGTGACATGGTCAAACCCTTGTATCAGGCTGGAGGGCTTTAAATTTGAAACGGATACAGGAAGTCGCTGCAATCAACTGATTAATTCAGCATTAATTTGGCCGACCAGTCGTGTAACTTTTCTCACTCATTCACTCAGTGACAGACATTTATGTTCGTTCATAGGCCTGCTGTTGCAGTCCCAGCAAATATCAACCAAACCTCCAAAATGCATCCCTGTTTCCAAATATTGTGTAATTAATGTATTAACTGGCAAATAATTTGATTTGGAAATGATACAATTAATTGATTTCTAGATTAGTAATTGACAGAAAACCTATTCGCCACAATTTTGAAAAGCAGTTAATCACTACAGTTGTTGAATCAAATAAATTTGTTGGCTTAGGTTTGAACTGCTGATGTGAATATTTGCTGTTTAAAAAATAATATCATTTAAATTGGATATTTCCTATTTTGGGGTTAGCTGGACCAAACAAGGCTTTTAAAATTGTCAGCCTGGAGCATCAAAACTTAATGAACACATTTGACTATTTTCTTATGACATTTGATTGACCAAACATTTAGTATATTCATCTAAAAGTAGTGCTAGTTGATATTGAAATTGAAAATATATCTGTCTAAACTGAAAACCGGACACCCAGATGAACAGATTCAGGATGTGACATCTGAGTGGGACACTGAACTGTGCAGTTCATTTATGTCCGGTGTCCCATGTTGTCCTCTGTTCCCGTTTTTGTCTTCACACTGTCCAAACAATTAAAAATAAAGCCATAAAATAATCATCAAAAAAACAGGCCTGAAAACTGTGCAGCCTCAGCTTGCTTGTTGTTGTGCAAAAGGACAAATGAATGACAACAATTCCTCCTCCGCTTCCTCCTCTTTGTCTGTTTGGCTTGTTCGTTGATTGGCAGCACTGCCACCAGTGGAAGGATTATTGTCACACAGATGTGTCAGCCCACCCACCCCTGGTATCATCTGCCGAGTGTGACACACACAATGAGAGAGGGTGTCATTTTCTGATACACGACTACAGATGGATTAATTATGAGCTTTAATCAGTCTGTTAATACGAGCACAATAGTGCATGTGCAGACACACTCAAGTCCAGATTTTAATACACACTTTTATAAATGATAACTGCTTGTCCAACACAGACTGCAAATTAAATCAAATGAAATTAAACACGTCAGTTGTCCAGTTTTTTTTTAATGTTGTTTGACCTCTAGGAAACAGCCACGACTTGTTCGGCCAATCAAAAGACAAACTGTAGTGGCATCACAAAATTGAATAGTTTAAAATTACATAAAAAAAAAAAAACTCCATCTGTTTCTTGCGACACGCGCCGAGGAGAAGGAGCTGCCGCGTTCGGCTGAGCGACACCGAGCAGGTCGGAAATCAAACGAGATGACACTCAGAGCGGCGTCGGCTGTTCAGAGTTAATAGGCCTGTTGCCATATTTAGGAACGTGGCGGGACAAAGAGGAAGAATTAAACAAGAATGGTACAGACGGCAGCTGGTACATAATCCAATAAATGATTGTGTGTTATTAAAAAACTCGCACCAACAGTGAGATTAGAGCCACAGCTACGAGTCAGTTTTGATTAATGAGAAGCATGGTTAATCAAGTCTGTCTCACACACACACACACACACACACACACACACACACACACACACACACACACACACACACACACACACACACACACACACACACACACACACACACACACACACACACACACACACACACACACACACACACACACACACACACACACACACACACACACACACACACACACACGCAGGGATTCAGAGAACTGGGATACACACGTGCAAACATCCACACACCTTAGAGATGCTCAGTAATATAGATTGATTTGTTTTTTTTACCACTTTGAACGTGTAAATTCATATGTGCGATATCCACAACGGTTGTTTCCTGCGGCGTGTGAAAGTGGGTCATCTCTGGCTTTGTCGACGGGAGGTAATCTGTTCACCACCTGAGATTTGAAATGCTTCTTGTGTGGATCAACATCAGTGTTCGACATTTGGTTTTACGCTCGCTGCCTTTTCCTTCTGCAGGTGTGCCTGTAGATGAGTTCATGTGAGGATGAATGTGAGGTTGTAGAGTTTCGTTTTTTTTTTTTTTTTTTTCTGTAGTTGGATTAAAAAGAATTATCCCACACACACATCTGTTCACAACAGAATATCTGTGTTTGTTTTGTTTTTTCCTCACCGAGGTGTAAAAAGTACCTTCAGTTTTGTCACCAAAAACAATGCGGTTCGATTTAGAAAAAACTATTTAATTATGGGTTGAAATTGTGTGTTTGATCCCCCCCCTCCCCCCCCGCCCCCCCGCCCCAGGACTAAATAAGTTCAAAGGCCTTTTGCTGAAATGACATGGCACCAAAGTGCGGAAGTTAAGTTTTCAGTTTCTTGATTGGGTTGAAATTCATGAACGTATTTGACCCGTTTACAGATCCAAAGTATTTCTCATTCAAGAGACAATAAAAACAAATGGAACGGTCAAATTTCTCATAATTTCCATTAAGAGTTAAGACACCGCTGTTATGATATTTCTTTGTCGAATTGAAGCCACGCTGTGTTTCCTCCGATGCGTAGCGCCTTAATGAAGCCTGGAGTTTGATGTCGGCCCATTTCTCAGTGTGCCTCCACCTGGATCTCCGTCCTCTGCAGTTTTAAAAAGGAAGGTGTAGTTCACTGTTGGCTCACTCTTTACAGCGTTTTAAACATGGCGGTTGCCTGTGCTCGACCACTTACCGTACACTTGTGCCACCGCAGTTCCTATTGTAGCGGGGAGAGGAAGGAGCAAAATAAAAGTACAACAAAACGGAGTTAATGGACCTTAAAAGGTTCTGAGGAACTCCCTCCTGCTGTGTCTGGAGCTGTGAGATATCCCCGCGGTCCGAAGACACCTCATATTACACGCTAAATGAATATTTGTTAGATAATTACTTTTAAAGGAAAGCGTCTGTGTCACTGATGTAACTATATGAGCTCATTTGAGTTGGTGTGTCGGTGATTTGACCGCCGGTCCGTGTGTTGGTGTCTCTGTCACTGCAGGCCTGTTTGTGTGTGTCTTTGCAGCAGTCTCAACTCCGATCAATGCAGGTTACCACAGACGCCGCGTTCACACATCTCATTACCATGAATGGGCAACAGTGCACAACGCAAATTACTGTCAGGCCGCAGGCTTGTTTAGTGTAATCACTACTCTCCTCTTTCCCTCTCCTCCCCTTGTCATTTTGTCATTTCATTTCCTCTTTTTTTTTTTTTTTTTTTTACCCTCTTGAATCATCTTTGCTCCTTTTCTCATTTATATGCCATTCATCGCCTCCAACCTCTGCTTCATGTCACTCCTCTCCTCTCCTCTCCTCTCCTCTCCTCTCCTCTCCTCTCCTCTCCTCTCCTCTCCTCTCCTCTCCTCTCCTCTCCTCGACTTGGCATGCATCTCTTCTCCCGTCCTTCTCTTTGTTATTCTTCTCCTTTCCTCTCACCTTTCATCCCCATCATTGTCCTCCTCTCCTTTATTTGCCATTCATCACCTCTGTGCTCTCCTCCCCAGTATTCTCCTCCTCTGTTTGCCAATCATTCTCCTTCCTCCTCCTGTCATGCCGTTTCTCCTCTCGTGCTGTCATTCATCTCCTTTCTTCTCCTGACTGCACCTCGTCTCTGTCTTCTTCTTCCATGTAATCAATTCATCGTCTGAGGTTTCCTTGCTGGGCTCACTTGATTTTTCTCTTCTATTTGAACCTTCCTGTCTTCACAGAGTCGCACCGCGTTTACTGTCGCCATGTTGATGAGGATTACAAAACAAACAACATTTAAAGTAATCGTTTTAACTCAAACCATTATATTTTCCTTCACATCAACCAAGTGGTTTTTGTGCCGAAACCTAACCCGGGGTGCTAATTTAGGAAATGCTCCGATCGGTGGTATTTGAGGGTCGGAACGAACTACCTATTTGGTTTTATCGATTGGACGACGTGTTGCATTTCGAGCAAGAAGGCGAGTTGGGCTTACACTGCAGGTATAACCGTTATTAAAACCTGTATAAGTATTGAACTCTCCTGCTTTTCAAATTGTGAATATTTACCTTCCTTACTAACTAACCAGAGGTCTAACATGGACTAAACGCCTACCTGTGTAAACACAGTCAGATGCACACACTTGTTACTCTGGAGGGGTTTGGCTCCCCATTGATCGGTAGGAGTGAGAGGGGGGAGGGTGATAGAGGGGGGAGGAGGGTGATAGAGGGGGGAGGGGGGGGGACTGGATGCGAAACACGGCTAGAACGACCCGGGCTGAGGAGAAAATGAGAGCAATATAAATGGAGGGAGAATGTTTCTCCCGCTCGACTGTAAGAAAGGCTTAGTGGGAATGATTACCGGTGAAAGCTAAATTGGCAATCTGCCCTTTCTTGTCTTTCTGTGGCTCCGGCGGTTCTTGCCCAATCCTCTTTCTGCTGTCGCTTCCTTTCCTCTCTTTCACAGTCTCAATCTTCTTCGCTCCGTCACTCCCTTGTTGTCTTTTTCACACTTCTCTTCCCCTCTCTGTCCTCGCCTCTATCATCTTTCTTACTCTCATTGTCTCTTTCCCTTTTCTCCTCTTCCTTCCTTCTCCGCGTGGCCTACTTGTGTTTCCTGTTGTCGTCTTCTCCTCTTGTCTCTCGGTACGTCTCACCCTGTGAGACGCGTTCTGGAGACGCTCCAAACCTAAAACGGCTTTTAAAAAATTAGTGTCAGAGTGGATAAATTGTTTGGCGGGGGAAAAAAAAAAAAGGGGTGCTGTTGTGGACCATAATGATTTCACTTGTGTGCCCTTTCAGCTGGCTGACGTTCGAAATTGAAAAATATTTAATCAAAAAAAACTATTTGGTTAGGTTGACTGTGCACGAAGAGGTGTCAAGTATTGTGTATTGCAGGAAGGTGAGACTCAGGAGAGGGTTGTGTTTGTTCTACTTCTGACTAGATAGCTGTGATGTTGTTTTATCAACCAAAATAAGAAAACAAAGACGGATTTTACAACTTTTTTTTTGTTGTTTTGTTTGTTTTTTGGGCAACTCGGTATATGGATCAGGATCTGATAGAATAACCTTTTTATACTTTAGCAATATTACACTTGTGTATCAAAATGTATTCATATTGTGGAGCAACGCTCTCTCAAAAATATAAAACTTTTCTTTAGTGTGATCTTCGTTTCCATGGCAATACATGGGGTAAGACTAAGAACTGGAAAACTATCAGCCAAGTCAGTAGACTCTTACGTAATGTTCGCAATGTTTACTGCTCCAGGAAGTAGGCAGACCCCTAGCAACGACCCTAGCAACAGAGACGAGATCTAGTCCGTTTTAATGTTCTCTGGAGATGGTGGTAATTATTAAACCGAATAAATACAGGAAATAGAAACGCAAAACTGCTAAGCTAGCTCAATCTTGTTGCAAGAAAGATATCTGATATTTAGTCGTCCTATAAAACAACAATATATTGCATAATATGAAATTAAATTCCAAATATATATTGCCATTGAGAAGGTGGAGTGATGTACACGTCAACAGCGTTTTCAGATCTGAAGCGTCACCAGGCGTGTCTCTGCTTCTCCCTTTCCTTCACTTGGTTCCTTCCCTTCGCTCCCTGTTTTCGTCTCCTCTTTCATTTTTAAAAAAAATTTTTTTTTACTCCCTTGCTTCCTTTCTGCTCCATCTCACACCTTAAAGGCTCCACGAGGTTAATCCCGTGCTCTGCTATACGGATATGCCTCTCGTTTCCTTAAGGTTCCTCCCAGTTTTGTATCCTGTTTTCTCTTCACTGTTCCTCTGTGAACTTTAACCCGTCTCCGGCTGACCTTATTCCTGCAACGCCGGGCCGGTTGGGTCATATTTATTTCAGTGGCTGTCTGTAGCCGAGTCCTTTCACCTCTTAGCTCGCACCTTTGTCTCTCCTCGTTCTTCTTCCGCCTTCCACTTAAGCCTCTCTTTATCTGCGGTTCCTGCGTTCTCGCTGCTGCTCTTTGTTGTAGCTTCTCTCTCCTCCCGTCTCTCTCCTTGGATTTATTTCTTGAGCTTGACCCTCATATCGCTCTTTGTATTCTCACTTTTGGTTCCTCTTCAGCCTTGCGCTCTCTGAAAGACCGGACAACTATTTAAATCTTAAGCTTTTGTAATACAAGTAATTTTTTAAATGGGAAAAACACGGCATGGCACTAGCTGGAGAAAATGCTGAACAAATAAACTTGACCGCAAGAAACCACGTGAATAAGGAATGTTTCAGGTTTTTCCAGGATGTCACAAGTTTATTCTTACTTTTACTTCCCCTCTGCTGAAGATAATATGTCGGGTTTCACTCGGGGTAACTGCAGACCATCTCATTTACCTTTTGGAAGATGAATAAATGCATGAATATCTGTTACAGATCAGCCGTCCTCATGGTGTGAAAGGTGACCCACCGGAACCTCAGACACTGTGACGCTACTCATAAAGCTAATGTGTCTAAAAAAACTAAACAAATCTTTTTGGCAAGCTAGATCTCTACAGACATTTAAAGACTATGTTTTCCATGTGTTTTCACAGTACCCTGATTATAATATGATGTTTGGTTACAGCAATATGCTCAATGTGCTCATTTTTATATCATTAGCTTAACCAAACATGTTCATTTTACTAAAAGAGTGAGTTTTTAGTTGTCTTTAGGGTTGCAACTGTTCTTTTTAATGATATACTTGCAGTCAGTAAAGTGTTTAAGACTCCACCATGAACTCTTCACTGTGTTTCATCCAAATATACAAATGGGAAAAAAAACCAGCAAATCCTCTCATTCAAGAAGCTTCGACTTATAAAATGTTTCTTTTGTCTGATTAATGGTTTAAATCAATTAGAAAGGTGGTGATGCATTTCTCTGTATTTTGACAGACAAATTTGTTCAGAGCTTCTTTATTGCTTATTTTCAGAGTCACCGTTACACAAGTCAAGATAGCAGCTGGTGGGTTTTGCTGAGTTTCTCAGTTTGCTTTCAAGACTGGATTTTTAAGTCTGCTTTTATATATATATATATATATATATATATATATATATATATAAAAAGGCTTCTACTTGCTCAAATGTGGTTTTCTGAAACGTGCAGATACCCTGAAAGTGTTCAATGGAAGTTTTAATGTTTGTATGTTTTTGCTGCTACACTGCAGGTGTTTGTACGTTGGGATTACTGGCGTGTGTGTGTGTGTGTGTGTGTGTGTGTGTGTGTGTGTGTGTGTGTGTGTGTGTGTGTGTGTGTGTGTGTGTGTGTGTGTGTGTGTGTGTGTGTGTGTGTGTGTAAGTTTGGAAGTGCTATAGGTGATTTTAGTCCCTTTCTGGTGTTTTTGATGTGCAGAATGTGTTTCATTAGAGAACATCATGAGCCGACAATTCCTTCTCACCGACTTTAACCTCCCTCACTGCTCTCTCTCTCTCTCTCTCCTGCTTTTTACCTCCCTCTCTCTTCCCTTCTCTCAGCCTGAAACCTCTCTCTCTCTGTTAGCTTGATTAAGTTCCTGTTCTCTCGCTCTCGTTTCCCCTGAAGTTCCCAATTTCATCTCTTTTCTTCTCTCACCGTCTCTGTGTCTTGTAAGTTCTCCTCCTCCATCAGTTTTCTCTCCGTTTTCCTCAGCCAACCAGCTTCGTGCACACAGATACACGCCAAAATATTGGTTTCATAAAGAATACAACTTCAGACATGATGACAAGCAGACCACAATTGACACGCGCACTTAAAGATGCAGCCGTACCCATTGATTGTGTATAAAAGTGGTTGTAGCGTCCCGTTCTGACAATGAGTGCCTTTAACTGCAATACCACCGAGAGCCACTAGAGGTTGGCTTCAAAAAGCCTTCGGCTGCATAGACTCCGATTCAACTTTCTTGTAAAATTTGAAGTCAATAATATTTAGTTTTTTGTTAGCTAAAGTCATTCCTTCTTAGTTTTCTGGAGGTCCATCTGAAAATGATCCCTCATTACTGAGAAGACAAACCTCAAAAAGCTGTGTTTTTGGGGGCGTGTCCATTTGATTGACAGGCCTGTGGTGCAGTCAGGTTACGGCTATCGGTGGGCGGGACGTATCGTTGAGTATCCAATCAGATCAGTCAGATCCACCGTTCACTAACCGACGGGCGACGTCACCGCTGGTCGCGCCACACAAACGCAAATGAGAAGAAACGCGCAGGTAGCAGACACTTCAACAAACACAGGAAATCAGACGGCTAATCACAGATGTACACACAGAGAGTCGCAAACAGAGAATAGCTTGGCAATCTGTTTCTCTCGCTCGCTCCGTGTCTCTCTGGCTCACTCACTCCATTTGGTTGGATGTAGCATCCTGTCAGGCCCGCTGATGCCCTCATTCCAGGCTGGCTGTGTAAATATTATTGTTGAATCCGAGATGAGATGCTGCTCCCCGGCGAATCTCCTGCTGCTGTCTCTCCCAACGATCTGTCATACGGGCCGACGTATAATCTATCACCCTGACAAGATACCCCCCCCCCCCACACACACACCTCCCCCTAAGGCATCTCACCTCTTCCAACACCTACACCCCCCCCCCACACCTCTCTTTCCTCCTCATCTGGGTGAGAGCAGACATGTCAGCACCCAGCTCCTAATTTAGGAATTTTTTTTTCAATCTTTGCCTCCTTCACCCCCCCCCCCCCCAAAGCAGTGTGTTTCCATACAGATCAGTGTTATGTTAGATGTCTAGTGGGCGTTTAAATGCCTCCATAACGTGACCTCCCGTGTGAGTTTCATAGAAAAATTTAGAGGTTTTTGAAGTTTGACCCTCTCATCTCGGGTGTAACTACCAGCACTCGTAACTGATTGAAATGTTGAGTTAATAAATTTGTGTTTGCCAACTTTTGTTGTTGTTTCAGGGATATGAGACATATCATGTTATTTATTGAGGTGTAGAAGTGCTGGAAGTGTCCTCACTTTTTTTTTTTTCGGTCCGAACTTCTTTTGTTTGGTAAAAATAAAATGGAAAAAAAAAAAAAAAAAAAAAAAAAGGTGCTGGAAGCTGTGTCTGTCCTTCCTGTCATTCACAGGTGTTTCAGAAAATGTTATTATTTTTAAAAGGAGCAGATCGGTTATTATATTTCCGTAAAGTCCGGCTTCCTGTCAGAGGATGCTGGTCATTGTTGTTTACAGTAAACAAGCTCCTCTGTTGATGCTCGCAGCTCAAAAACTGCTTCCAGTGACAGAAAGCGATGAGAAAACGAGGAGAAAGCTGATTGTGTTCCAAAGTCAGTGAAATTGGTAAACCGCAGAGCTGGAAATGACATTCTTGAAAGCTTATTTTACTCTAATATTTCTAATGAGTTTTTTCAAATCCAATTTTCGGCAGCTTTTTTAATCATCCAAATATAAACACAAATTTCCAGATTGACATGCAGTGAATCCACAGACAGCACGGGAGCTATATTCTGTGTGCACGTGTGCTGGCATCTGTGTGTGCACCGCTGCATGCCAATATTTATTTATTTTTTTAAAATTTTATTTCACTTTATTAATCCCCAAGGGGAAATGTCTTCGCTACAGCAGGGGGGCTCTCAGGGGGGAGATGCTGCAACAGGCTGCCACTAGCGCGGCGCCAGGTAACCTGACCTGAGGTGCATGTTTTTGGATGATGGGAGGAAGCCGGAGAACCCAGAGAGAACCCACGCAAGCACAGGGAGAACATGCAAACTCTGCACAGAAAGGCCCAGGACCAGATTCGAACCCAGAACCTTTTTGCTGTGAGGCGACAGTGCTAACCACTGCACCACCGTGTGTGTGTGTGTGTGTGTGTGTGTCATTAAGGGACAGGGCTACATTAAGATAATGTATCTCTGTTGACCCCATCTCTCTGCAGCCCAGCCCGGGTGTGATCAATAACCTACTGTGTGTGTGTGTGTGTGTGTGTGTGTGTGTGTGTGTGTGTGTGTGTGTGTGTGTGTGTGTGTGTGTGTGTGTGTTTGAATATGTTTGTATGTCGATAACACGGTTTACAAGCAGCTACGTGTGTCTGCACTCGCCAGGTTATTGTCATGCTAATCACAAACGTGTCGCGTCGACGAAGCAGAAGTTGCCATTTGTTTTAATGAGGCCTGTCTGTTTAGCAGCCGCTCGTTCTGTTTGTTTTCTTAGTTTTCAATTAGGAGACAACACCTCAGGACACACGCGCACACACACTTACACGTGTTATTGATCAAATGTCTGTCAGTTTGAAATAGGGGAGCCCTGGATTACACGCCTTCTTCCCCTCTGTCTGTATATGAATCTATATGCATTGTGTGTGTTGTAGCTGAGTGATTGCGTCGCTGTCTGCTATCAATCAGGACCAACGCAGCGTGTACTAATTACACTGTTGTATGATGATTTATGAGCAAAGCAGCAGCAGCTTAGTCACAAACCCCTACTGCTGCCATCACCAAGCCTTTGGTTCACACCGTCAAACACCTCGTGCATTTCTGTGTGTGTGTGTGTGTGTGTGTGTGTGTGTTCCTCATTAGTGTAGAAGACGTTTTTCAACCCCATGATTAGATTTGCTACTATATGCAGAACAAACAAGAGATTACACCAAGTTAAAACAAATAGCTGTAATCCTTTGAGTTCTTGGTTGGCACGCACACGCACGCACACGCACACGCGCACGCACACGCACACACACGCGCATGCACACACGCACAAAAGAAACAGTTTTGCAAATTGCTTGATGTGCGCAATCACAGAACGGATAATGAGCAGTTCTCGTCGTTAAAAGGCAAAGTTTAAGTCAAATGAGAGACTGTAACACTTGATCACAGTTAACAGCCCTTTCTCTATTACTTTCTCTGTTCATCACTCTCAGCTGTGTCGAACACAAAAGAGGTAAAAATCATTATGAGAATACATTAGCAATTATACACCTCGGTCTATATTTTTACAGGTATAACTGTTCATAAATTGTCCTGCACACCAACACTCCTTCGCATAAAGGAGTCATCACGAATGTGCTGAGGGAGTTTTCATTGCTTCTGCCCGTGTAGATATTGAAAGACCCCGGGGGTAAAGCCCCTTTTGTGAGCGCACGTTTGCAGGGAGATGAGTTTCAGGGAGATTGGCCTGTTGGTTAATTCGGCTTTTAAATTTTTATTTAAATTGACAGTGAGAGTTGTTTAGGGTTGAATTCATCCACGGGCTGAAATTATTCCGTAATTTTTGGAGCGTAACCCGCCAAAAGATGCTCCTGGCACTTCAACTGATGATTTAGTTTTATATATATATATATATATATATATAAAAAAAGACAAATATATCAGTTACTGTCCTGTACAGCCTCTCAGTATTACTGCAGCTAACATTTGACGGCTAACGTTAAGCTAATTTAATTTATTTACACAAACGTCCGTTTAAAAAAAACACAACACATCTTAACGTATCAGTGTCGCAACAAACACTGACCGTGTACCTCTTCGCGGGGTGATAATATCTTAAAACGATTTGCTTCGTGCCGTCATTTTTCACATTTTCTCATACATTCATTCCTTTGTTCCGTTTCTCCCTGCAGGAAACGAAGTGAATGCCTTTCAAAATAAGAGCGTCAAAATAAAAACAAGACTGTACACTCATAAGAGTGGAAAAGCACAAAATACAACAAAGAAGGTCATCGTTAGCCAGGAACAAAACATCGATGGGGTTGTTGACAGCAAGTGTGCATCTTCATGTACTGTAAAAGGCATTTTTGTTGTTCGTGGCTGCTGAGAAGCTGTTTTTAGCAAAAATGAACAAAGTCCCAGAAACTGAATCACTGATCAAAAAACTCCAAAACTTGCTCCAGCTAATGGAAGTTTTGCTTACTTCGGCCCCGAAGCTGACGTTCATCGGTGCCTCGTGTTTCTCCTTTAACACCACAGGAGCTGACTTTGAGCTGCAATAATAAGCTTGTCTGCATGGTTACACATTCATAGTTGCTGATTCTGTTTCGTCCCAGTTGCCCGTAGTCAGCACTACTGAAATGCATCAAAGTTATTAAATCTTCCATCGACTCTTCGGAGTTAATTTCAGCGCTATAGAAGTTGAGGTCGGCGTGTGTTGGAATCGAGAGGATTTCTTGTTTGTTCTAAATTTAAATGCCGTGCTGCTGAATTGTTAAAGCAGGATGTAAAACAATGATGAGTTTGGTTCGTTCCACTGTAAGACTTTAATCATTGAGCATCTGACGACAGGGGAGAAGGATAGCAGCTGCATTTTGCTACTCTCACAATACATTGTGCCTTTTAAGCATATAAAGAAATGTGACCTACAACGGGTAGAGTGTTTCATGACAGTTATGACTTCCTATTTGAGTGCCATGGGAGATGTGACAGTTTGGATATTCAATGAATCTCTTTGGGTTTTTGAGCCGAAGGATTAATTTCCATGTCTGTTTGCGGCTTGTCCTTCTCATGAAGATCATTTCAAACGTGTTTGATTTTCACTCCGGGACTCAGCGCTCCTGACCTTCCAGCTGTGAGTCGCAGAAATAATATACCTGTCTTGGGTAGTGCTGTGGGTATTTTGCTTTATGATCCAGTTTTTAGACGTCTCAGCGATCATCATTTATACTCTTTCTGCAGATTTCACAGTCGGGAGTCTTTATCCACCAGAATTTGGTGTTTCATCGGTTTTCTTGACTTATCTTTGCAAACTGCAGCGAGCATGAGCGAAGCGAATTGTTTACGTCTTATTTCTGTTTCAGTATCTTTATTCTATCTACGAAAAAAAAGAAAAGAAAAAAATTCCCCTTGTGGGATTAATAAAGTAACTATCTATCTATCTATCTATCTATCTATCTATCTATCTATCTATCTATCTATCTACCTATCTATATCTATCTATCTATCTATCTATCTATCTATCTATCTATCTATCTATCTATCTATCTATCTATCTATCTATGGGCCGACATAATAATTGCGCGTTTTAATGGTTTGCTTAGTGACACGTCTTTAATTACGACCTTTCCTGTGGATCGGTATGTAAAACGTCATTAACTGTATGAGTAAGTACAGCTTTTAAGTAAAGTTGGGAGCGAACTGGACCCTGCAGAGACCAGATCAAAGAACTCCACTAGCTTTCTAAAATTATAAATTTTTCTCTGATGGTCACCTCAAAGAAGTCTCTCCGTGTTGGCGGAAGTGTGTTGTGTTCATGTGGGATGTCTAGACTTTATTGGGGCTCAGTGATCTTCAAGTCCGTTTCCAGGTTTCGCAGCTGTACCGGAGCACTTGCAGTTTAATTGACTTGTTCAGAGGAGTGTTTCCAGCTCCACTGGCTGCTCAGAAAGCTCCTTGATGCCACAGTGCTCTTGCCAGGGCGACTACTTTCTTTAGAGCTGCAATACACTGTTATAGTAAGCTTAGTAGTCATCAAACTCCCTCAGATTAGACAAAGAAGAGGTGCACATGTCAGGCAGACCAAATGGCGATAAAAGCCACTTTAACACTGTTTTTAAAAGTCAAAGATGAGACATTATTTGACAGGCAAATCAACAAATCAGTGCTCACTAGAAGTGGATTTTATGCAATGAAATGAATCTGTACACTGGATTTGGTTACCACATTTAAATCTGTCCCCGTTTTTATTCCTAATGCAGATGTCATTGCTGTGCACAGCTCTAAGTTTGCTACAATGTACTCTGCAGTCCCAGTGCACTGGCTGTGTGAAAATGAATGACATAATAGATAATATGTTGTTGACATTGTTGGAATAAAATGAACAAATTAGTTCCTGCTTAGCATTTAGACATGCCATCTGCTTTTCTAAATACTATCAGGCCATGCTCAATTGATTTCCATAGAGGCGAGACAGGGCCGGCGGTGTTCAAAGTGCAACGAAGGTTGTGTGTTAAGGCAGAGATTCTCATTACTTTGAATGCAGCAGCACACTTATACAAGCCAAAATATCACAATAAACCTAATTACAGGCTGCTCAGAAATGTCACAAAAGCTTGTTATACATCCATACAAGAGCTCGAGCAACATTTTAAAAGAGATGCCAACCTGAAAAGCAAATTGCAACAGCGCTGAAGGTTCTGTTGTAATTATGTGTTGGTTCTTTTAAATGGACAAATTATCATATAAAATACATTTTGACCTTTTATTTATTCAGAAATTTTGATTGAACATGACTGGTTTCCCCCCTCCCCTCTTGACTACAGGCACATTTAACAGTCACACCTGTGTGCATGCCCAGCTACAGGCTGATAATACAGTTATGATTGATATTAAATGTTCACAATATAATGGAACTTTTAGGTAAAGGGACTCGGAGCCAAAAGCTTTTTATACAACATCCAGTTCCTAAATAAGCGGGTAAAACCAGAAAAACTGATGAACAGAATAAGAACACATTCATTTTTCTTGCCTTGTGTGTAAAGAGGAACCCAACCTGAGGTTTCTCGGGGCCCATATGACGGCATAACGTGATAAACTACAGGAATTATTTCCATAAGCGCTCCTTTTTCTTGTGGTTTTATTTTAATATGAAGCACACGTATTGTTTCCATCCGCAGCTCTGAAACAATAGCTAGTTTGTGTCCAACACGGGCAACAAAGCCCAAATTCTTTGTAAAGGGTCATTTCATGCAAGTAAAACAACAACAACAAAAAAACATAAGCTGACTGACGTCCAGTTGTATCCAAACAGATGGGTTTGATTTATTGCCAAATTTTTTGAGAACTGTCTCTGAGATTTTCTTCCTTCATCTCACTTCAATGGTGATGAAATAAAATTTGAGGTGGTGTCAGATATTAATTTTTTTTATTACAAAATGACAAGCATCCCCCTTAAACAAATAAAAAATTCAACATTCATTTTTACAGAATCCAGTTCCCCTTTTAATCTGAAGGTCGGCCTTGCTACATGTAAAACAACGTGGATATCATTGATATTAAAACTGAATCTGATTGTTGTTTTTTTAAATGTCATTTTTTAACATTATGGTTGGTCGGCAGTTTTCAAGCATTTATTATAAAAATCGCGAGAACATCTTTGGGACCATTTAACTGACCTAAAGTGATGCTGCAGCTACAGACCCACTAACACCCTGTCAGTATGTTTTTATTATTTCCATTTTGGTTTTAATATGTCAGCTGCCTGTACGCTGTGAAACACGGGCTGCTGTGTACGTTATGACTGGTCATCTTGAAATAAGACGCAGCTCAAAGTTCAGCCGTTTTCAAATCTGCAGTACTTCTCTGTTCACTGACACTTTTCATCCTCTCGGCCGCTTTGAAATCACTCGAATGTTTAAAATGCGCTGGCAGTTTGACAAGAGCATGCATTTACCATCAAATTACCTTTTGAGCAAAGCACTCGACTCTGCAGCCGGCAGAGTGAAGCTGGATGAAGGGAATCTTCCAGGTGTGAATGGGATGTTTGAGTAAAGAAGAAAACTTGGCTAAAATATGGAAAAAAGATGCACCTCAAATACTTTGCGGAGTAATTACAGACAAAAAATTAAGACATCGATTTACTTTTCAACAAATCTCCTGCCAGTTAAATCTTGGAAGAGAAGCCAGACCTCAGTGCAGGTAAGAAGTACGAGGCGGGTCAGGACATAATGGACAGACGGTGCAGCGAGTTCACCCAGGCTATCAAACCCTGCCAAACCCATCCGACAGGTGGGCGCATATGTCATTCCTCCGCAGAGCTCCGGCCGTCGCAGGTGCACTTGTTTTCTGCCAGATGACTGCCCCGTGGGGTGGAGACTTAATTGTCGCCTGGAACCTGAGTTGGCGCCGGTTGAGATAGCGGAGGGGGTCGATGAGGCCGACGTAGCTCCTGATAGGCACGCAAAGAACGAGCCCATGCCTGTACACGCATATATAGCACGGCAAATACACACACACACACACACACACACACACACACACACACACACACACACACACACACACACACACACACGCACGCACGCACACGCCTGGGAGGTGGTGACAGGTCACAGAAGAGCCATTTATCACGAGCTATGAACAGAGAGAGAGAGAAGAGTAATGGGGGAATAAAGAGGTGGTGTTGGAGGGCTGGGTAGAAAAAGAGAGGAGAAAAGGATGGAGAGAATGAGGAAGTCCAAAAGAGAAGGAAGATGCAGGTATTGGGATAGAAATGGAGCGATTCGGAGCTCGGGAATATGACAATGAGTGCAGGTAAAGAAAAACAAGACAGAGTTGAAGAGGGAGGAAATGAAACGGAGGCTTGTAATGGCAGCCGGGGGGGCAGTGAAGAAGCTTTAACCACAAATGGGCAGCGAGAATTATTGCTGTCCCATCACACACACACACACACACACACACACACACACACACACACACACACACACACACACACACACACACACACACACACACACACACACACACACACACACACACACACACACACTGACAGCTAAGCAGTCTGTTGAGGGACATTTCTGCACAGAGCTGCCTATAGGAGACTTGTTTAGATACAGAAGTACATTAGTGTTTAAAGAAGAGGGCGTAGCTCAACACGACCTCGCTGTGTGCACGCTGTTAGTGTTGTTCTGTAGTTTTTGCGCAGTTGAGCCGACATCCACCGTAATAAAATGAAAATGATGATTCCTTTCCTGCAGTTCATTGTTCGTGGCCAGGAAGCTGAACTACGTTCCGTGTTCACCAGGGAGGGAGCAGGAAATAAAAATAAAACAAGGGAAAAATGTGAAGTAACGGTAAGGGCAGGAAGACTTGGAGGTTGAGGGTGACGTGTACAATAATTAGATTGGTAACGAATGAAAATAGGCAACGTTATTGGTGGAGTAGTGAATTCACCTCGAGTTTTTCTCTTCCAAAAGCTCAGTGTGAATCTGTCGCTACGTGTCAGATTGTTTTTGCTTTGCATTTGTTTTAAATGTAGATTTCCTGACCGTTTTCCGACTGCGAGCTTTATAATAAACACCCAATACAATCTGCTTGTGCAGTTTTTCCTGCTAGTGCCACAATGCAGAAAATTATTATGGGTCATAATTTGACTGCTGTGGAGGAACCGGAACATCAAGATAGTAACTGGGAAACAATTTGGCTCCGAGGCTAAAGAACAATCGCTCACGGGCAACTTTGCGTCTTTATTTATTTGCTTGCTTGTGAACATTTATGAATCACGCCTTTGTTTGCTTTTCTTCGGCACTTGTCAGCACCGAGTTACCAACTGAAATTTATAGAGATCATCAATTTTGCTGAAATAAATAATTCTCAATGTAAAGGCGGTACATTTGCAAGAATAACAGTTTATCTGTCCTATAATTGAAAAATTGGATTGAAAAACAGTGCAGGTTTTTTTTAATTTTTTTTTATAGACACCTAAATTGGCCATAAATGAAAAGTTAAAGGCAAAATTTATTGCAAAGTTCTGCAGGCAACATGAGACTGTTATCTGCATCTGTTAGCTGTTATGTACAGATGTACTCATTATCTGCAGAGATTATTCTGTGGAGAATTCATCGCCCAGCATCCTGGCTGACTCGCCGTGAAGCTTGACAGTTTCAAAGTGATAAAACAAAACAGTAAACCGTCTCCGCAGCAACAGTTTGTTCATTTCAGGAAAACACAGCTTATATAGACAGATTTAATTTTTAATTTTTTTTATTCATCAACAGTGTTTCAGAAAACAAATCAATGCACTGTTAAAAATACGACTAATTTTAGGGTGAAGATAAGATTCTAATGTTATTGTAGGTCACACAATACAATTTTGTCTGTCAGTACTCGACCTAGCAGCACACATAAAAATATTACTACGAGTTTCATGACTGTCACTGTAATTTACTTTTTCACTTTTATAGTCAATAATAGTAAAGTTACCGTTGTGTGCTGTGACTTTACACTCCGACTTCACCATAAAATCCCTGTGATATAGCTGTAATCATCTGTATTTTACAGATTCTACAGTCAAAATGCCCTCCAGATGTGGAAGTCTACTTTCTGATGTCATGTCTTTGTGTCGAGTTTTTCCAAACTCAAACACCTTCATGCAGATTTTTTTCGTCTCTCGGTGTTGAAAATTCTCCTTTTGCAGTTTGCAGAGACAAAATAGAATCGCTTTGGGCCCTCAAATTCTGTTTTTGTAGAAACCCTGCTGCTGTGTTATCAGTAAAAAAGTGTTTACATGACATTTAACTTTTAAAGCTAACTTGATCTTTACGGTACCTTTTTTTCATTGTCTTCAGTGGACAATCAAATTGCTGCTTGACCATCAACTCCATATATATACATACACACACACACACACACACACACACACACACACACACACACACACACACACACACACACACACACACACACACACACACACACACACACACACTCCTTTGATGAATATAAAGCCTGCGCTGACATTTACAGGCGGTCGATAAGGACAACAAGGACTGGGCATACGGTAGCATCACATGTGGTAGATGTGACCTTCCCGTTGGGTTTTCAGGTATCTTGTCAAGTCAAGGTGGGGTCTGATATCAACCGATTTTTTTGAGCATTTGCAAAAGGGTAGCTGATAAGATAGAGCTGTATTGAGAGTTTCAGATTTCTAATAGCCATTTTAACCAAAGTCCCACCAACTGTCACTTGAAAAAAAAAACACCTTGCTGCACATGTGGCACCTCAGGCTCCTCCGCAACGGCATTTTTCACTGTTTTAAGGAGTGATAGATGAACCCGTCGGCTGCCCGGGAAGGTGTGTGGGGCCTTTGGTGGAGCACTACATCAAGGGAGGAGAATTGTCTCGGCTGCCCAAGTTCGAGCTGAGAGGTCTCCGGCGTCGCTTTGTGAAAAATGCCAGCTGACACCACGCACTTCGTGCCTCGCTCCGCTGCCATTTTCCCCACTTCTTTATCTGCCGGCTTCACCTCGGCGGCGCCGAGCAGGTACGACGTAACGCGCACTTCATCAGCGAGGTCGGTCGGGAGCTGCGATGGAGCCGCGTTTCTCTGTCGCTATTTAGTTGAGGGATTCAGTGTGGGCGACCCTTCATATACTTTCAAGGAGCACTTCATTGACATTTGGTCCCTTTCAGAGAGGATTTATGGATGGGGGGGGGGGGTTCTGCTTTTCGGAGTCGGTCTGGAAGATTTAAAACGGGGAGATGACGATATAAAGCAGATAGGGGTCAGGGCAGGTCAGAACTGGGTCAGGCATGCGTATGAAGTGGATAAGAGTGTGTGGATGCAGGGGGGGTAGTAACTGATAGTAATTCATGTGTGACTGTGCACAGAGGCATCCTGAGCTTGTAGGCATATGTGTAAAAGAGCTGATGTATTTTTTTATGAGCACTTTTGGCTTAAATTGAAAGTGAAAAAAAAATCAGCACTTGGGACAAATTCTTCTTCTTCTTCTTCTTCAAAAAAAGTAGGGGGAGAGATCCAGAGAGGTTACGGATGACACGCACCACAGATCTTGACCTGTATTCAAAACCCATTATGATGATGTCACGGGCAGGACGGCGTGCCTACGAGCTCCGCCAGGACTCCCGTCGTGCTCGTGCGCTAACTCGGAGCAGCGCGTTTCAGATTTTCTTCGGTTAGTGTGTTCGCGCAAAATAAAAAGGCAAGACAACGGCTGAGTTAGCGCAGATAGACTGAGACTGAAGGAGGAGGGAGGGGAGAGGAGGTAGGAAGGGAGGGGAGAGGAGGTAGGAGGGAGGGAGGGAGGGAGGAGGGAGGGAGGGAGGAGGGAGCAGCGACTTGCAGAATGAGAACAGCATGTAAAGATAAACCGATGTGTATCAGTGAGCGCGTGAGAGTTTGGATTTTGTGTGTGCGGCTCGTTCGTCGCCGCCCGGCCGCTTTATCGTGCGGCTGCACATTGCTGTTGAGCGTTGGAGAGCATTGGTGCGTGTTTTTGGAGATGACAGAGGGGAGTGATACGCAGGCTGGGTGAAGAGAGAGACCTCCTCCTCCCCCCCTCCAAACAAACCCCTTCATTCACAGGCCCCAGTCTTTATTTTTCCACAATTTTCCTCTGTTGTTCTGTCTTTGTCTGACTGGGTGCCTGCTTGCCTTGCCATGCATTTTGGCTGGCTGTGTTTGTCATGGCTGGATGTGAGCTTGGCAGCGATGTGCGTGTTTTTTTCTTTTTTTTCTTTTTTGGAAGCTGCAGGGAAAAAGAGGGGCGAAGCGGGGGAAGCGATTTAGGGGGAGAAAAAAGAAAGACCGGGGATTGAGAGAGACCTCAGGACGTGGTGTGTTCCACAATATACAGGCCACGGGCAACAATAGTATTACAAGTATTGGCAACACGGTACGATAGCATTAACAGATTAGTGTTATTTCATAAACTGTGTTGCCTATAGGGTATTGTAATTCTTACTGTGCTATTCTCAGTGGGTGCAGTGATACACTGGCAGGATTTGAAGTGTTATTTCCTGTGAATGAATGAGTCCGCATAGCATGGTGGTAATTCTGCATTCGACATGAAAAGTGATGAATGATTTTACAGCAAACGTAGAATACAAAGAGCCTGTTTCTTGTTTTTTTTGTCCATCCGAATTCCAAGAGTTTGTATTCTCTTTTAAAATGCAAGGTTGGAGCTCCAGATTGATCAGATATCAGATATTCTTTTTAAGTTTTTGTCATCATTTTCTGGAGATCGGAAACAAAAATAGCAGTTGCAGAGATCATGCCTCTTCATTAGCCCCTGAGGCGATTCACTCCTGTTCTTGGTTAAATAGCGCAGTGAGTATTCAACACAGAGAGATGTGACGCATATCCTCTGAAACTGCACGGATTGAGCTTTCCAAAAATGGCAGAGAATATAAAAGTTGAAGTTGTGTCGTCGTTGCACTCTGCATGAAGTGCTGCATCGAGCGCCACATGCGCTACTCTTATTTCAATAATTTCTAAAGTCCCGATCGCTTCACAACGTGCTGCGTATCAAAATAAACATCGTAACTTACACTTTCCGGTGACATCGCTCGTTTCTCTTGAGCGATGAAGCGTTTTCAGCTATTCAAGTTTTAAAATCACAGCTGACCTCTGTACTGTCTCCAACTTACGACTGACATTTCATCCCACTTTGTGTGAAAAATAGATAATAATAAGAATGTATTGTGGGCCTTCACGACAGCTGAGTTATGAGCACACATCACAGGGGTGTATGCTTTGAATGTGAGTTCCTGGTTTGGCCCCCTGGCCACCAGGAGTCATTCATGACACTTATTTTCTGTTGGGCGCGAAGCACATATTCTTTCAGTCATAGTGTCCAACAATAACATGGTTCAGATATTACTAGATTCTAGACGATGTCTTTTTCACAATTATAAAAAAAGATATCTCTGCTGACAATATTTTATGGCGAGATACATGTAAAAACAACAATTTCATAAATATTTTTTTACCTTTTATATAAAGGCTAATATCAAAAATCTCTAAATATTATCGAATTAAGTGATGAAAGATCTGGATAGCTGAGACTGTCCCGGAAAAAAACAAGACATAGCATGAATGTTTTACCCCAACAATGACCAAGATATGAGCTTAAAAACGAAGGTAGTGAAATCACCCTGAAAATAGCCAGGCTCAAAGGTTTTTTTTTACGACCCCCCGGTCAACAAAGGCAGCAGGTTTAACGTAAACCGTTGTCTGGGCTTATATTGGCCGAGCTGCGAACACACTGCACAGAATTCAAATGTTTGAGACGAGTCAGGTGATTAAATCAAACGTGTCCGATCGTGATTCTGACTGGAAGGACTAGTCTGTAGGATTTGGAGGTTAAACACACTGTAAGCCATTTTACAGTTGGTGGAGATCCTGACTTATAGCTGCAGAGTCACAACTTGGCCTGGTGATCGATGCAGCATGAGACAGATTAGTAAAAACTGGCAATGAATCGTGCTAATTTTGGGAGCATATGTATTCATCCCACTGGGAAAACTATGAGTCGTTCATGTTGATTTTATGTGACGTGATATCAGTAAGATCTGATTTCTGTTTTTAATTGATAAAATCATAAAATGATAATAATAAAAAAGGTGTCTGAGTAGACATGTATTTAAATAATTTTACCATAAAGCCATGTCTGACTAACATTAGTCCTGCATAAAAAATGCACCCCCCCCCCCCAAAACTCATCTTTTTGCCAGAACGCAGTGAAACAGCATCAGCTGCACTGGACAAACACAAACATTACCACTCAAAAACATAAATCTACTCTTTACGGTGATTGATGAGAAAGATGTTCTTTTTCATGATGATTTACCACAGCAGTAAAATCCTTCCTCATCATATTATAAACCGCAGTGCAGTTTGGTATTTCAGGGAGCTTTTGGTGTTTCCTTGTATTTTTCAATACGTGGCTGTTTGTGTGTCCAAGAAATCAGCTAAATATGCCTCCGATGAACGTTTTTAACCTCGTTTAAAAGTCCTTGTGTTTTTCTTTATATATGATAGAAGACATTTCATGAGAAATACTGAATGGCATAGCACACAAAACACGGATTCAGGCAGCCAGGGTTTCTTTCATCACCTCCCAAAGGAACCAATCACGTGACCTGGCAGGGCGGGGCTTTTCCATATCATGGAGCAGTGGAGAGGTGGGCGGAGATAGAGGCGGGGACTATATTCATAGAGCCACATCATTCAAGTTGTCCACCTCGCCAGGAAAGTTGCATATTTGATACAGCTGACAGTGCAGGAATGGACCATAAAATGACTTCAGGTTTCTATTTCTGCACCAAAACTGCACATAAAGATTGAATTCTGCAACACCTGCATCTGTAAAAAAAAATCTCCACCAAATTATAAAAAAAAAAAACCCGATGTAAAACAGTGCTGTAAAAATGCTCAATTAAATGAAGACGTTGCTGTTGAATGTAAATAGACATCTCCTCTGGTGTCGTTACAACATGCTTTGTCGTTGGCAAACGTAGATGTAATAATAGAGAAGGAGGCGAAGGATCGAGGGATGGAAGACAACCAAGTGGAGGGGAGGTGGGGGAGGGAGGGGGGGGGGACTCTGGGCATCTGTCCACCAACTATGTTTTCTGGCACTGTGAATACCGTCTTCTGAGTGTAAACACACCACGTACACACTCATGCATGCACACACAGACAATGGCATCGCCTCGGGCCACGCCTGGCTGGCTCAGGCCCCCCCACCCTGTTCTTCCTTATTCTGGATGCTGGTTGTTTTTTTTTCCCTTTTTCCTTTTCACCTGTCATATCGGCTTTCTCTTTTCCTCCGTCTCTATCTATTTCCCACCCTCTCGGAGGCTCTTCTTCCTTTCTGTCCCTGTTTACCTCTTTACAGCCCTCATCTTGTCCCCTCTTGTTTCATTGATTCACTTATTTTAATCCCTTTTCTTTTACTCGACTTCATTCTCTCCCGTTTTATTTCTCTCCCTCCCTTTCTGTGTCCCTCATTAAATTTCCCTCCCTTGTGTTTAAGCTGTCTGTCTCCCTCTCTGGCCCTTGCCCTTCCTCTCCTCTTCCTCTCCTCTTCCTCTCCGGTCTTATTCCCACCTCTGTTTTTTTTTTTTTTCTTGTTTTTTCTCTCCTCTCTGTGATCTCACTCATTCATTTTTCTCATCGTGAGCTCCATCAGTCGTTCTCCTTCTCTTCCGTCTTTTTCCGTCTCGGCCTCTCTTGTCGGCTGCCGGCTCGCCGTGCAGCGGTTTGTCAGTGATTTCATTAATTCATCAAAGTCACCAGTCGGAGACTTGCAGAGCAACGACTTTACGTGAATCTTTACTCCGTTCCTCGTGTCTGATTTAATCTCTCCGTCCTCTGTGTGAATTATATTATCTTAAAATGGAGGAAATAAGGTAATAAAGTCAACACACATCTTTAATTTCGATGCTCTCTTGATTTCTGTTTGTAGTTTTGGTGACTTTTCCATTCTGTAGTCATTTCTACACCGCTAAGTCACCTGTCCGTCAAACTATGCCCCGCGCTGCGGCTTCTTAATCCTCAGATTGTTTTGCTGTGGTAATGTCAGTTTCTGTGGGCGGAGCTTCTTCCTTTGATGAATGTCACGTTCACGCCTGCAGCTTTTATCTTTTCTTTATTCCATGCAGGAATGTAAAAACACCTCATTTCCTGGAAAAGCAACGCACGCCTGTAATTTAATGAAATCGTGAATCCGTCTCGAAAGTATCCACCTCTCGAACAATGTCACAAACACCGTCACAGCGCTGCGTGGATTTCTGTTTGTTTTTGCAGATAAAGGTGTGAAACACAGCTAACATGAACTGATACAACGCCTCAGTGCAGTTTGTTTTTTGATATGGTGGCAGCCTCCCTCCCTCCTTCCCTCCCTTCCTCCCTCCCTCAGTCTTTTCCCCGTTTGTCTCGCTCCTTTATCTTCCTGCGCCCATTGTTGTTTTCTTTCTCCTGGTTCTTTACTTCTGCCTCTCTCTCACGCCGGCTCTGTCTCCCACTCCTGCTCTGTCTGTCTGTGATGAAACGGAGGAGGGCAGAGAGCCTTAATGGAGAAATCCCCGAGGAAGGAGTTGGAGAATGAAAGAAAAGGCCGAACAACGAACTGACCACTTTAGAGCTTATGTCAAACTGGAGTGTCAAAATTCGGTCAGAAATCTTGACACCAATTGTTTACGATGCGACTGACGCTACGACCCTTAAACGCAAAAAACACAAGTTGCAGTCCGGTTATATGATGAACGAAAGCTCCCGAACAGTTCCTAATGGTCTTGGTGCTGAAATGAGGCTTTCCTCCTCTGGAACGGAGCTGCGGGTCGTAATAAGCTGCTTGAACAGAAGAGCGATGGCGTTATTTTTTGAAGTTAAGTGACTTCCAAAGAAGTGACGGAGTTCAGATGACGTCTACATGATGCGAGTTGTTTTTTGGGTGGATGGGTCCATATGACAGCGAGCTTGGATGCAGGAGACCGGTGTTTGCTTTCTGTTTCCAACCGCAAGTCGGAGGACAGTGTTTTTTTTTTTTTTTGTCTTTCAAAATCGCGTTTACCGTTGCCACGACTACAGTTTAAAAGTTTCAGGAAGTTAACGCATGACGTGGTTGAAGTCGTCATTTAAACCCAAGTCATTAACCTTCCTGAACCCTAACCGAGTGGTTTCTGTGGTTTGTTCAGGGGCACCGATTTAAGAAACGGTCACCCGGGTCGTATTTCAAGGTCGTAACAAACGACCCACGTGGTCATTTCAGTTGGAAGACTCGTTTTTACCGACGGACGTTTCCAGTGGCGAAGAAAAACCTTTTGATTTCATCTTCTAAGCCGACAAAGACAAGTCCTCAAAAAGATCTGCCGACATTGTGTCATTTCTAAATACAGGAGTAGAATAAAAAATGGAGGCTGAATACACCAAGGGAGGGTGTGGCAAAGGACAAAGATGTGTGGTGCACAAATCATGCTCGTGTGTGGATTTAGTTTTCGGTTGAAATCATTACATTACCGCTGAATTCATATTGGGTCACAGATTTGCATGAAAATTTAGTTGGAGCCGTTTTGCTCGGTGTGACATGCGATGAGATTGATGTTATCACAGCGTTTAGGGGGCCGAGAGAGAGAGAGAGAGAGAGAGAGAGAGAGAGAGAGAGAGAGAGAGAGAGAGAGGTTTTGAAGCAACAGTACGTACGACAACAGTATAAACTTGTGCCACAAAACACCACCACAAAATAAAATAAAATAAAGACAGCACGTTTCAAAAGTGGAAACGGAGGGGTGGGGGTGGGGAGGTGAGAGCCCGGTGGCTGCTTTCAGGCTCACAGGAGCGATTTTCTCCTTCAATAGGAGTACTTAAGGCTCTATGGATTATTAATGGCCTATCTCTGTGGAGCAACACCCCCCCTCCCCCTCCTCGTTTCTCCTCACGTCACTGTTTTCTCTAGTTTTCTCTTCTCCTACCCTTCCTGTTTTACTCTCTCTCCATCACCACCTCCTTGGCCTCCTCCTCTGTTTCTATCCTCTCCTCAAGTTCCCTCCTCACTCACTCTTGACCCACCGCTGCCTCCCGACTTTCTTAATCTTCTTCTTTGTCTCTTCTTTTCAATGCCTGCCTCCGTTTCATCTTCCTGTCCGGCTCCTTTATTCTCTCCCCTCCTCATGCAGGCCTCCCTGCAGTTCATCTCCGTCCCTCCCGTCCTGCATCTTATTGGCGCCGGGATGTATTTCAGCCTTTTATTGTGACTTTCTCCGTGTGTTTCATTCCAGATTTTGGAGGAACAATTTTTCATGAGCTCCTTTACAAAATCAGTGGAATTGGCCGGTGAGGTTCTCACTGCATAACCAGGTTCAAACAAATTGCTTTTTAACAGGAGGCAGCTCAGACTGGCATCTTTCATTATGCCTCCCGAGTTCATTGCATCATCTGTGCGTGACTTGAGAGCGTGCGCACACGCCGACTCGCCACCAACCCGCCGTCCTTCCACTTTTAACCTCTTTTGGTAAGAGGACACTACATGTCCTCTCGCTGCTGCTCAGATTACGTCTGCACCTGAATCGCCCCCATCACCGGCCTCCTTTGTCTCTCCTTCCGAAGTGTGTGTCCTGTTTTTAAAAAGCCATAAGTGTCCTTTTGCAGCAGTGTTAATGAATTGTTTATGAAAATCTGCTTTCAACTCTCCGTTGCTGAAGAACCTCTAAAATCCAGCAGAGTACTAGGTCGAAAACACGCTATGTTCTCTTTATAAATATCTGTTTCTCTAGAGTTTGTTTGTTTGTTTACATCATTTTCAACAATAGTCCTTCCAACATATTGAAGAGTCTTTTTCTGTGGGTTTGCTGCACCAGTTCAGGCTCGCTGTCATTCTCGTATCAGAATATGCAATATCAGCTCACTAATGGCCTGATACGGGTTGTGTGGAATAAAAATGAGCTTTGGGACCGACAATTTATTATGTTATCTCCTGTAGTGTGTCATAGTTTAGACAAACAATTCAGCCTGTGCTGTAGCTCACCGTGCCCCAGTGGAAAGCCTAAAGCAGGACAGCATTTTGTGTCTTCTAGTTTGAAAACTATACATTGACGTTCCTCGTCCCAGACGTCTGTCTCTGGTCCGTCCTCTATGTCAAAAAAGTTGCTAAATACCTCAAGCTGTGATTGGTCGGGGTTCAGTGTGTTGATTGGTCTCTTTACTTCCAACCGAGTATCACGGCAAAGCGTGAACTAGACACACTTTGGGCTGTCTAGGCGTGAAAGTTACATGTTTTCTTGTATCTATTTCACCCTTTGCAGAGATACTGGGTCCCTACTTCATGATGGCTTAATATAGTGGACAAATACTGTGTTCCTGCATTAGTGGTTTTATTTTGGTTTAATAGCGCTGGCATCACTGATATGAACTATCATTGTGGAATGTTTTGTTTTTGTAATTAGGCCTGTAGCTACTGATTATTCTCATTATAAATTAATCTCTTGAGTTATTATTGGATTACTGGTTAAACTGTTGTGTGTGTACAAATAAAAAAAAAAAGAGCCAAAATTAACTTCACAGAATATGAGAGCCCCGGGTCACTCCCTCAAATTGCTTGTTTTGTCCGACCAACAGTCCGATACCTCAAAGAATTCAATTTCCAAAAGTTGAAAACGAAGCTCAACTGTGAAGCTTTGTTTGAAGAATTACTAAAGAAGTTACTGAAAACTGTTGCAAATTGATTTTCTGTATTTTACTGATTTGTTGTTGCAGGTCTAATTACAAAAACAAGTTTCTGATTGGTCATATTAATCTACAAACACAGCAGACATTAAAAACTACGAGCTCTGTAAATTGACAAGTGAATGAAAGCATTTGTCTTCGTATTTACAGTCTTGATGGAGTCGCCTGTAGCTTTTAATCCGAGTTTCTCTCCGTTAAACAGTCATTTAGTTTTTCGGTAAAGGCGTAAATTGGAGGTTATGGCCTCGGTTTCTTTCTGTCGCTCAGCAGTCCAATTTTTCACCACTGCCTCGCTCTCTCTCTCTCTCTCTCTCTCTCTCTCCCCCTCTCTCTCGCCCTCGCCCTGTCCATTTTGTCATTTTACCAACACTTCCTCTTCCCCTCATTTTGCTGCCTCTCTCTCCATCCCTCTCAGTGGCTCAGCTTGTCAGTCCATTTTGCTTGTTTTCTCTAAGCCATTCCCTCTTTAGCAGAGATGCTCTTAAGCTCCTTGTTTCCCTCCTCCTCTTTGCCTCGCTCTCCATCTGAGCAAATTGCTTTGGACGATGCATCCAGGTTGAAGTGTCCTAGTTTCTTCTCTCCTGCCTCCCTCTCTCTCTCCTCTTGTGTCCTTTTCTTCCCTCTTGCCCATCTCTGCATTTATTTATTCAGATGGGAAGACAATGAAGAGGAGTGAATGAGAGAGGAATCAAGGGAAAGGTTAAGCAAGAGGATGAGGGTGAGAGTAAAACAAATAAGAGGATAAGAGGAGAGAAAAATAGTCTTAAAGGGCTAAAAAAAAAAATCAAGTTTCTGTCAATACGCCTTGTCGCCTGCTGGAAGAGGATTGGTGGCAGTTTTATCTCGTCACGAAGCAGCACCGCTGAGCTCCTCAAAGTGGGCGTCTGCTGTTCATCTGCTGACTAAGAGGTGTTTCATCTAGTTTCTGGATTATAAAGAACAGGAACAAATTAAAAGTTAAAGGAATGGCTCAAGATTTTGGAGAAAAAAACGCTTAATAATTTGCAGAGATTTAAGAAGACTGGTCAAAAGCAAATCTTGTGCTCGGTCAAGAAATAGTTAATCACATGACTCCACACACTAAAACCCACAAATGGTCATTTTTACACTTCAGCTTTTGTGCAGATTAAATTAATGATGTTATAATGCACAGATCTTTGGCAGATTGTTGGAGGCAGATTTCTGTTATCTTTGGGCAGAACTAAATGAGCCGTTTCCTCCTGCTTCCACTCGTTACGCTAGGCTAACTGTTTTCTATCTGCAGCTGCATATTTGATTTATATATTCTATATTTTTATAGATGTGATAGAAGTGGTATCAGTCTTGTGACTTGCAGCAAACAAAGCAAATTCATCAAAAATGATAAACCCTGCCTGGTCACACCTCAGACTGCACTCTTTGTTTGTGAATAGAGAGAGGGGACACGATGCAAAGCAAAATCGAACACCTTTTTCTTTTTGTAGTTTAAATCAAAAATAGCTGCAGATAAAACTCCCTGCAACAGCCAGAGCGCTGCTGACATTTCTTTTGCGAGAGAAAATATGACCCATTGTTAAAAAAACCAACAAAAAAAACCAACAAAAAAAACAAACAAGAAAAACATGGCTTGTTTATTGCATGCCATAGTTAAGTTTCAATTAAGTATAGATTTTGTTGGATTTTTATGGCCCCATTGGACTCCTTCCTTGTTTTGTGTTGGCAGGTCAGCAGCTCTTCATGAGGCAGAGATTCATCAGGACTGAGAGAAATGAGAAATATGGAGAGTTCTGTCCTCATGTGACTCATCGTTCAGCGATTTGTCGAAATTGTCTTTGATTTTAAACCTGCATGAAATGAATCATGCATCAGTCACGTACTCCGTCCTAAATTTAAGTATTGGATTTGGTATAAGGAGAGAGAATAGGGATGGATTTCTGCTTGATTTAAAACGGGTAAATTTGTCCTTTTTCAGAATAAACCTCCTGAAATATTGTGGTTAAACCAGGGGTTATTTATTATTTTCTACCTATTGAAGAAAGACTTGAGGAATCTAAGCTACAGTGTAGGTTTTTGAGTGCTCTTATGGTACAAATGTGCAAATGAAGGCGGTGGAGCAGAGCAAAATCCTCAGAACATTACTGTAGATATTGGTCTGCAGACCTTTCTGTGGCACATCCGTAGTAAGTGAAGTAAAACCTTAACCTTACACAACTGTACAGTATCTGGGGCACCTGTGATTTAAGTGAATTTCATTATCCTGTGTGAGCGTGTTTAATGAAACTCAGAGGTTGGAGGGTAATTCATTAATGCCGCGCCAGGCAAGGTTTTTATGTAAAGAAGCATTCTGCTTATCAGTCTAAATCCCAAATTGGGGCCACGACAGAAAAGAGCATCCCATTTTCACTAATTGGGGTGCTGCGGATTCAAACAGCAGAAGCATAAGGAGAGACAGCACGACAGTGTTAAAAAGGAAGCCAGTGAAATGGAAAGACAGGGTTTGAAACGGGGAGTACGGGTGTGAGTTCATTAGATGAGACGGAGCGGGAGGAAATGATTTGGCAGATTGGTAGCGAGGTGGATGTGCTCTGTGAAGCCGATGAAGGCAAACGATTCTGTCGTGCCGTTAATGTTTCGGAGCAATCACCGCTCACCCCGCACGACTACGAAGAGTTGAACAGATTATTATAGGAATTAGCTACACAGCACTGTACGGAACTTGTGTTCGTTCGGCAGTGAAAGGCCACCTCGGCAGGAAAACGTTCAGGGGAGAGGGAGCGATACGTAGCAGCAACCATCGTTCTTTTCAAAAAAGAAAAACTGTGGAGAATAATGGAGCTCTGCTGTGACCAATTAGTACTTTTATCATAACACAACCTGCTGAACAGGCGACCTGGAGCTACTACTGCTGCAACAATACTGTACACTGTGGAGTGAAAAAACGAAATATAGTGACTAGTGATCCTTATTTATTTTTTTAATTTTTTTTAAATTTTTTTTATCTGGAAGCAAAAAGCTGGTCTGATTTGAGTCTGTTTTTCGCACTCTGAGTTGTGGAAACTTAAACCCGCTTTGAGGTTTGATTGTCGCTTTTGATTTAGCAGCAGATGTCTTGGAAAGTGTTGGTGCGTTTCTCTCGAGTGCGGCGATAACACTGCTGAGTTACGGGGTTGGAGGAAGTAAAGTGGGTTTGTACATGTAAGGAAATCTGAGAAGCGTTTTTGAAAGTGATCTCAAAGTTTTTCTGGGAGTGGGTTATTCAAACTACGTGGCAGACCGTGGCACTAATCGGCTGGCTTAGGCACAGTGGCAGAGTCTGCCAGTCGAGCCGTACTAAACCAATTCAGACCCTTTAATTGTCTGGGTTTTATTGCAGGGCCAACCAGAGCTTAATCATTAACACTGAGGACCTCTCGTGTCCAGTGGACCACTGTGGTTGTAGCTGGCATCACATAAACAGGAACACAATATGTAGATGCTGCTGTTGCTACGCAACCGTTGGAAATTCGTTTGAAGTGCAGCTCGGCTTCAACTTCTTCCACTCAGACCGCGCTTGGCTGTGAGGGCCATCTTCATCCTGTCCCACCAAAAAATAATGAGGAAAATTAAGGCAGCATCATAAAGAGAGGACCCTAAACGCACAGCCCTCACTCATTATCACTCTTGTCCTCTGTAACAACATTCCTGTGGTTATTTTGTGAATCCTGTTGCCAGAGAAAACGGCAGGTCAGTGGGGTGATGGTTTAAAAAAACACACATTGTGCTTGAAACACTTTGATGTGGCCCAGGCTGCAGCTAATTCCCCCCTGAGCCTGCCGTAGGCTCTGAGCCATTGTGTTGTACAGTCTGTGCTGTATTCCACCCGACTATGAAAGACCCCATTTCACAGGCGTTTTGCCCGTCAATCTGTCCTGGCCAGAGGCTGCTGCAATGCTATGTTAGTGACCTTGGGGGCCATTTGCATCGGCGTGGATTAAAGGCTGCCTCCAGCGGCCTCCTCACTCCATTAATATTTCAAAGCTCCGGTCAGAAATGTCCATTTGTAAAAGTGATGTCTGATTATCTCCACCTCTCCTGATTCCAGTTAACTGAGTTCATGGAACAACACGCGTTATACAGCCACGAATGTTTTGCATGCAAGGCCTGTCTGAAAGTGTTCAAATGGTTTGTGAGGTGGCTGGAGGGCTTAAAGAAAGCTCTAAACCAGTGGCTCCCAAACACTCTTCTACCCTCAGGGCCTCAGAAACTCAGATCACAAATGATCAAATCTGCATGTCTGGCTCGTGGATTATTTTGTGTTTTTTGTTTCAGGTTTCACGGCTTATTTATTATTAAATTTAGAAAAAAGTCGATGTTGATTTTGCCTTGTTAGTCAAGTATAAATGTAATCTTTACACCAGAAACTTCTCTTTCCCAGTGGAGCTGAAGTTATTAATCAGGCAAAAAAAAAAAGCTAAATACTTGCTGATTCCATCTTGTAAATATAAGGTGAGTTGTGTTAGCCGGGTGTTACCACATCCCAAATCCACCGTGGTACTACATGGCTCTGGCCACGCTTCAGTGGCGGTTGTTTCCAGTTGTTGCATCCTAACGAGCGGAGACTTCTGTTTAATTAAACTGTTGGAGCACTCTTCGACCCATCGGCCCCAAACGTTAATGTGAAATGTTAATAATCACAATAATATATTTTTTGGAAATCCAAACGATTGTACTGGTCCTCTGTTAACACTTTGAACCCTAAAGACTGTTTTTAGGCTAATTTCACTCCCTTCACGTTTAAGATCATAACTTAGCCATTTCAGTGGCTAACCATTCATGCTATATATATATATATATATATATTTTTTTTTTTTTGTCATCATTTGATTTGGGTAAGTTTTGCCGTTTCTTTTGATTTGCCGTACGCTGGAAAGCGATCGGGAATTTGGGAATTATTCAATTACGAGTAGCGGAGGTGGAGTTGACAGCGCTTTATGCCGAGTGTAACGACGATGAAATTTGATGCAACTTTACAGTAGATTTTTTTTCCGCAAAGCTTCGTGACACAGACTGGCCCTGACAGTGCTGGAAAGCTCAAGTCTTGCAGTTTTGTAGGATGTGTGCTGCATGATTATTCGCTGCGTAGTTCAATTGAAAAGAAGAAGTGGGAAGTTGGATGCAATTTGCATTTTCAGGGTTAACTCAGGAATCAGGCTCAGTGTTTCTTTTCTCAAAGATCTTACAGCCAGCACGTTTCGTAACGACGGCACACACACAGGGCTCAGTTAGCAGGTTAGCTCAGGTTATTATCCTCTTTAAGTCACACTCCTGAACAAGGCAGGCTCAGGCTTACTTATCGCTGAACTTTTCCTGCGTGCATCATTTCCTCTACTGACTAATAATCCTCCTTTGAGCAGTTCAAAGGAAATGGTCAGGATATTTATTCTTGAATCAGTGAGACACAACGGCTCTCATTCTTCAGTAACATTTGTACTTTAGCCATTTACCTCGAACCGTTCTTACCAGCTCATGATGAATCCACAGAGCGGGTAGTTAGCTCCCTAACAGGGGTGGCTCAGGAGACTTGCATTGATTCTGGGATTCAGCCTCAAGAGAAGAAGAGGGCCAGCTTTAAGCATGTGTTAGTGCTGCTCTGGCTTGGTTTAATTTTTCAGCCTCTGGTCAAATAATTGATCAATGACTCGCTCATAGACCAATAACCCTTATTAAAATCTACCTCAGATTCTCTCAGACAAGAGCCATTCATTTATGTTTTGCCGTCTCTGCTTTAAAATAAGTAAGTTTGTTGAAGTTGTTGGTTTTTGTTTTCCCTTATTAGGGGTGTCTCTTTCTCCTTCTCAAGTTTAGTATGTATCTAGACTCACATCTCGCGATCCCATTCAAAAATACTTGTAAATTTGTAATGCTCAATTATGCTGCTCTTCAAGGCCGATATGAATAAAACTGAGCTGCGATGATATTTAGCTTTCATAGCCTTTTAGAATAAAAGTGACAAAAATCCTCAAATTTTATTTCAAGAACTGGAAACTAGTTTCTTTAACAATGGGAAAAACAAGCTGTGATACGCTGAAAGGAGGATGATTTTCTCAGTAAAAACGTCTGTTCCTGGGCCTTTGTCATCTTTCTGAATGAAATATGTTCAGTTCTGACGTGTCCTTGTAAATACTTTAAACACCACAGGAGTTTAGTTACAGTTTTATCTTCAACCTGAAGGAGTTGTGACTGTTGCTGTTTTCCAAATGACGTACTTCCCCTTAATACACTAACAAATAATGCTCTTAAATATTAGGACTCTTACTTGTGTAATTTTGAGTTGTAGTTGTTCACACTTCTTTTTTTGGACCGTTTCGAGGGCATCATCCTGGTACTTGTAGTGTGCTCCATGTTTCTGTACTTGATAGTGTGAACGCATTCATGCACTCAAAATAGTGACTGTTAGTACACAAGTACGCCTTCAGGAACACGTCATATGTGTGTTAGAAGTAGCATTAGCTGCTAATTTTCAGTATGTGAACTAAAGCAAACTAAATGCTGGATTCAAACTACCAACACCTATCCATTCTGCTGCCACCACTTTCCAGGCCGTACACTGCTTCCTTCAAACTGACCATATATTGATTCTTGTCACTAGTCATCCTCCTCTTTCTTAACTGAACCCGTCCATTTCTCTGCTTCCACTTCTTTAGTTATAGTGTTTTAAGAGTGTCGGTTTGCCGACATCCTTCTTCTTCTTTTGTTGTATTGAAACTATTGGTTTTGAATTTCATTTGGTCCTGAAATAGCATATGTGTCTGGCTGTTGACTGCAGGACAATGAGCCAGTGTCAGTCTGTTCAGCTGAAAGAGCTCCGATGTGAACAAATATGGGCTAATGTGTCGTATCACCATACACCGCCTTCCGCTGACAGAGCCGCCAATGATGCTGACACTCGTTGACGCTTCGGCATACACACACACACACACACACACACACACACACACACACACACACACACACACACACACACACACACACACACACACACACACACACACACACACACACACACACACACACACACGAGTGACAAACACATCATCCAGCCAAATGGAGGGCTAAATCCATTCTTTATGTCAGCTTCAAGGGTTCTGAGAGGTTGAGCTGAACTAAAGTCAGTAAGGAACATGGCTGAATGTTTAAACTGCCTTCATTGTACTGTGCGCCATATGGTGTAGCTGGGGTCCATACATTTTTAATGTTGGTGGCCCCAGGGTCAGTCAGACCCTTCACAATGGGTAGTTTATTTGATTTATTCATTTGTAGGGAAAAGTAATCCCAGCTAGAATATAAAGATTAACATTCACAAAGTGAAATTCCAGACCATCGTCCTCTGAAACATTTCTCTGTGCTGTGCAAGCATCTTAATGCGACACGTATTTAAATTTTTTGCAACCTTGAGTGACTGAAGTCATCATGACTGGAGTAAAAAGAGGAAATGATGATGATATAAAACATCATTCAGCATAAGTATGTACGTTAACTAACGTCACGCAAATTACATATTCTTTCATCTTGACATTAGGACATTTTGTTTTAGCAGTATCAAAGTTTTGGCAATTTTTTAAATGTAATTTGCAGAGTTTTAAATTTGTGGGAATTAGCTACAATTGCAAGTCAAGGATAAAAAGTTGGATTTTTTTTATTTATTACTATTTAATAAACAGTCAGTTCCTATAATGATAGACATACTGCACATCACAGAAATATTAAATCTACTCAAAGCATAAGGGCTTTAAATGCTTTTTAAACAACATTAATTAAACATAGGTCTGCTATATGCACAAAACAAAGTGCAGTCTGTGAAAGTGTGTGTTAAACTATTTAACATTTTCCTCGTTCCCCTGTTTAAACCACATTTCTCATAAGCCCTGTCAATTCTGTTTTTTTCTGATTGTTCTAGTTTTTCAGTCAACCAGCATGTAGATTTGATGATGAGACAAGAGGTTGAAGATCTTTGCTGACTGTGAATGAGGATATTTTTGAGGATAAGGCAACTTTTGTTTGGATGAGCTTACTATTCAAATTCAAGTAAACATTGCTTGAAATTGCATCAATAACTGTGATCGCAAGGTCGTGATTTCCCCCCTGGAGGGACTGAGTACTACTTGTGGAGGAGTAATGATTACCTCTATAAAGTCCTTCACATTATGCACATTATGATGATATTTCTATCAGTACCAGTGACCAGCAACAAACAGAATCTACAGTTAATATTTCGGTGCTCGGCCTTCAGAACAAACCGGTGCACCATTTGATGGGAATGCACTGCAGCCACAAACCACCGTTTTTATTTCAGAGTGAGGATGTGAGTCTGTTCATGGCTTCAGTGGATTATCTTTTCCTTTGTTACAGGTTAGAGTGTTGCCAATTCTTTATCCCCTTAAGTGTCTAACTGGCTGCTGAATGTCTGAGGCACGTTCAGACACATTCTCTCATTTGTGGGAAATGTAGGCATTTACTCAGTGAAGTAAAAGTCTCCTGAGACTATCATTACAGAAAACCTCCAGGAATGCACCAAACATTACAGACCAGTGATATGTGACGAATCTTGGAGAGGAAATTTAGTTTAGTTTATTGTGTCTTTCAAATTTCATTTGCATTTTTTAATGATGGCTTTTCGAACAGGGCGTTGAAATAAAGTCACAGAGCTATACAAATAACACGTTCAGTGAAGTAAACAGAAAAAAGTTGTTTGTGTCGTACAAAAACTGATAAAAACCTGCTTTTACCAGTTAATTTGTGCTCCGACTAAAAAAAAACAACAACATGGTTTTAACTTCAAGGTTTTCCTTATCGCAAAGGAAAAAATGGAGATGGACGGAAAACTGTTTGGTTTAGGGGTGTTTGAATGTTGTTTTAGAGTGAACTGAATATTCAAGGTCATTTGTTTCAATGATAAGAGAAGAATATAAAGGGTGCCTCAAATAAAACTCTTTCACTTTTTTCTTTAAAGCTGTTTTAGATCAACTCCTTTATCAAGTGAAAGCATCATCTGCATTACTTTGAGCTCATGTCATGTTAATGTTAAACCTGATGTACTTCTACTTTTCCATTTTAAGAGTTTTATTTTAAAATTACTTCTTTTTCTACCTCTAAAACACTGGATCACCTCTGCTTAAAAGAAAAACAAAGAAACCCAAGCTGTTTTTCTTTTTTTTCTTTCTTAAAAAGCACTGACTTCAATTTCAGGTCCGTATAAATTCAGGTGAAACACATTGAAATTATATTTCAATTTGAATATTTTACTCCATTTCATTGTTTTCCAAATGGGCAGCTTTATACCCTTCATTTATTCAGTCATTTTGAAGAGGACAAAGTCAATAGAAAACCATTTTACCGTTCATCATTTCCATCCTGAATTTCTCTGGTATTGATTTGCTTTCAGCTGGTGACTCCACCAGACTTGACGCAGTGCATTACAACTCAGCGCTCGTCTTGAGACCTGACCCCGTTGGCTGAATATTACTGAGACCTAAACCTTGTGACATTTTAAGTGTAAGTCTTTATAGATGTTGAGTGAAGTAAAGTTGCCATAAAAATGAGGTTACAGCAAAACCACAGCTGTGATTTAAATGGGCCACAGGCCCCCTAGGTGTATCTTTTTTTCTTTATTCACCATCCACAGAGGCGGTACATCTGAAGGTTGCAGAATTTAAAATAACATCATGTGGTGGTTAATTACCTGCCAAAGGAGCTGGTGAAGTGGCTACAGTCTTGTTATCTGCAGCGCTTGACTGGAGGTGCTAGTTTAACTTTCTTTACATTATTTTTGATTTGATTTGTTTTTTTGCTTACTTTCTTTTTGGTACTTTCTGTTCCCGTCAGCATGACAGGAGAAAAAAAAAGAACCTGGTCTGGAACAACGTGAGTGGGATTCACTTGAAACTCGCACCATGTACAGTTTTTATTTTAAGGTAGACGCCAAATTCAATACACCAACCTTTTTTTCCACGAGTCATCAGTTTGGCTTGTTTTGGCAGCAGAAAGTAAAACTGTTTAAATTTTGGTCACATAATGGATGAAGCCATCTGTGGAGCTACAGATATATTTTTTAAGGGCAGATATTGAAACCAAACATGGTAGAAGAAATGTTTCCACGTTAGTAATGCTTGCTCTTCCTGTCAAGTGAATTCTTTATGCTAGTGTACTTCTGAATCTCCTCTCTTGGGGCCAGATGTCAGAAGTAATTTCTCTCTGCAAAAACCTGGTTGACAAAGGGTCGAGGTGGATGCTTGAGCGTCCACAACCTGACACTTACAAGCCCATTGTTTGTGTCACATCTCTCACCAACAGTCAGCGTTCATTTCTTCTGAACAAACTCTGGCCATGATCTCTCCCTGACCTAATGTGCACGCATTAACGATAGGAGTGACAAATTAGAAAATGTCATCGCTTCATCTTGCAACAGTCATGCGGGTTGTTTTGGAAACAACAGATAGCACATTTTGTTGTTCAAGGACTTGTATGTATTTCTAAACCCCCAAACTAAGTGGAGAAAGCAATGACAAGTGAAATTTGAGCAGCAACGGCTGCATGCAGGTCAATATTAAGTCTTCTTTTCAATTCCAAGGAGCGAAACTTCGTAACGGGTGAAACATTTTACATTTATAGTCCAAGATTTCCAAAAGTCTCTGTCCATCCATGTGTTCCAGCTGCTTTAACATGCTGGACCAGTTCAATAATTTCGACACACCAGCTGGGAATGTCTTTGTTTTGAATGCGATGAAGCACCAGCAGCTGCGGTGAAAATGCATCAGCACATGTGCGCTGTCGGCTGCGTGATGTGACACCCTGCAGTCGACAGCAGAGCAAAGTGTTTAGTGAGTGAGGAAGCTCCGACAGATCTCAGGCAGTGAAGGAATAACACACTGTGACTTTTCCATTAGGCCTGGTGACTATACCGCACCTCATTAGACACAGTGTACGTGCTCTGAGTGTGTGTGTGTGTCCTTTCATTCTTACTTGTGTTATCGGGATATGATTCGGTTTCTACAATCATAATGTGGCGATGGCCTTTCTTTTGGAGACAGAAAGCATTTCCTTATCACTTAAATCATTACATTTCAGGATGAAGCTTTGTTTTAAGGTAACAGTAAGTCAAGGTTGAGGTCAGACAACTAGTGATAAAAGTGAGGGTACGTCTCCAGGGAATGAACGCGAGTCCTCTGAAGTGATGGAAACACAACTGGACATGTGTGTGTGTTGCTGCTTCTCTCCTGGTTATGTTCCAGATGACATACTTCCCTTTAGTACACTAACAAATAGTGCTCTTCCATGTCAGGACTCTTACTTGTATAGTGCAGGAGGTTTGTCAGAGTAGTGTTGTTTCAAATTGCACACTGACCAGAAATAACCTCAGCATGTGAAGGCATCACCCGCCAAAATATCTGCAGCTTTAATTATCCAGCAGCAGCAGTGAAAAATAAACACTTCTGTTTGGCGTTCAGTAACAGCTGCAGCTTCCTCAGATGCCTTAATTTTTTTCATCCTTTATGTCGGTGGCCCCGCCCCCTTCCTCTATGTAGACAAGATGGCGACCGTTTAGGGTGGAAAGTGTTCCAGAGTTTCAACGCTTCTTTTTTGGGGCGTTTTGAGTGCATCATCCTGGTACTTGTAGTGCACGGCATGTTTCTGTACTCGACAGTGTGAACGTATTTATGCATTTAAAATAGTGAATGTTAGTTCATAAGGACGCCCTTTGAAACACAACATGTGCTTCATATCATTGTAAATTTAAGGTTTTGTGGTTTGGACCTTTGGTTGGATGGAATATGTGAAGACAACGCCTTGAGTTCGGCTGATTGTATGGTATTTTTTTCAATGTCTATTTGCATGCATATATGTTTACGAACTTTCCAATGGCTCTTTGTACACGTATGTGCCCACACATAGGGAAAACAAAAGTGTGTAATCCCGTGCGATTGTGAAATGCTGCAAACTATGGTAATGTGCCACCGCAGTGACAGCAGAGCACACAGGAATGACTGTTGACAAGTAGCTAATTAGCAATCAGAGCAAGACGCCTGGGCTGGAAAAGAGATCTTTGTTTCACAGTTGCACACACACACACACACACACACACACACACACACACACACACACACACACACACACACACACACACACACACACACACACACACACACACACACACACACACACACACACACACACACACACACACACACTGTCTGTTTTCCCATGTTGCAAAGCCCTTCCTGAGTTCTTTGGGGACCTGCTGTCACTGATGTGAAATCTGTATTTAGAGTGTCACACTGAGCTGTGGCGAAAGGTTAGGGAACACACACACACGCACACGCACACACACACGCACGCACACACGTGCTGTGTGTGTAGGCAGTGATGATGATGATTGTGATCATGGCTGGCTGTTGCTCGAACTGTTTAAAGAGGCCTGTCATTTGGCTTCATCTGTGATAATGACACTCAGGTGCTTATTCTAATGAGGTGCGAGTGTTTTTATTTATTTATTACATTTTTGGTGAAAGAGCAAACGGTAAGCATTGTGTGTTTACTCCCAAATTAAACTCCCCAGGCTTTACTATGATATGAAACTATTGTTCGTTGAACCATAATTAGTTGTTTTGTTCACATTTATTTTAAATATGATGGCTGGATTTTCTTGGAGGAGTAGTTTTAATTATTTGACATTTTGGCCTTAAGAAATCTGTGTCGGACGTGAGAGTAATTTCCAAATGAATGAAGACCAATAATGAAAAGCTTGCCAGTGTCACCTCTGTATTGCATTTTAAATTGTAACACAACTGGGTCCACTTCAGTGATGCATTTTAAGAGCATAATTTTAGTTTTCTGGGAGCTCATACTTGTCACGATCCATACAGGTGTTGATCAGCTGCTCGAATATGAACTTGGCTTTACAAGGCTTTTCATTTGAAATGAGGGCTTTTAATTAGAAATGCATACAGGAAGTTGAAGCATTCGTCTGACTAGTGTTTTAACTTCATCTCCCACTTAGTCAGTGACAGACATTTGTATTTAGAGCTGGCTTGGCTGTTGACGTCCAGCCAAAAAGAAACCCACTCCAAGTCATGAAGTCTAAACCAAAACTGAGTCTTTTTTTTTTTATTTAATGAAAAATTCCAACTCGCAGACATGTGGAAAGTACAAACATCTGCCAAGGATGAAAGGTTCTCACTGCCAGTTACATCAAGAGACACCACATTCATCTTACATTTATAACTCATTCCAGAAAACAAGCATTTACCCTAAATTGCTATCTCTGTCTGTAGTTCAGGTTTTAAACCATTTTTCTTTTTTACCCAAATTTAATTAAATTCTTTGGTAGAAGGCTGATCTGTACACTGAATGAAATAAGTTGGGTAGTCAAACATTTGTACTGTGATAGACTCAGCATAAAAAACACACAGTACACCGTGTTAATTCATTTTCCTAAATCTCTGCACGAAAGTGTAAATATAGTTCCTGAGAGAATTTGAGCCTTAAAGTAAAATTTTAACCTCTTTATGAAACAAAATAATCTGTACAGTTCTAACCAATTTATTTTGTCTGCCACCAAAAATCCCCCCCTTTCAATAATTATGCCGTTTAGCACAAGGAAGCCAACTGCATCAAATGCCAAAGACAATCCTTTACGGAGACAAATTACCTTGTCTGTACGAATGTTTGGTTTTTGTTAATCGCATTAAGAAAATGCAGCTAAAAGCCCCACCGGAACGCTTGTACATTACTTAACCTTTAGGCTTAGGTAAGGGAAGGTAATGGTGATATGATACAGGCATAATCAGCTTACAGAATTAATATGAACATCTCCGGTCCTTATTAAGGCATTAAGAGTCAGAAAAGAAAAGATCCAGGCTACCAGCAAGTTCGGCCAAAGTTATAAAGTCTTATACGTAACAAAAAGGGCCCGACAGGATTCTTAGTTTAGAAGCAGTTTAAAAGACAACAGTGAAGAAGCTTGAACCCATCAGGCAGCTTCGTTCAGCAGTGTTCAGTTTTCTCCTTCAGCCTTTAGAAACAAGTGAGATCTCCCTGTTTGGAGATCTTTGGCCTAAATGAATAGAAATGTCAGCAGCTGCTAAAAGTGAGCCTTGGAGTTGATCAGTAGGATCCAGAAAAGGTTGATGTTGCCAGGACAAAGGACAGGAAACATGAAGAATGGTTAAATACCAATTCTTTCTCTGACTCTTTGTAGTAGGCTAAGAACATACTGACGGTAAAACAGGTTGTTTTTTGAAGATGATAACTGCTAGTAACAAGGAATACTAAAGCCAGTATCAGAAACATATGAACATTTTTATTACATTTAGTTCAAAGTCTTTGTGCATCATTCTGCAAATAAGACATGAATTTGACTGACAGAGAATTACAAGCCAAACAAGGAAATATAAAAACCTTAATCGCCTTTTTCAAGGTCAGCCGAGCACACAAAGGTTTTATCTGTGCAACTTTCTGACTTGATCTTCAAAGCAGAGATTTGTCTCAGATATCACTGCCAGGATTGAAGCAGCTGTCAGAAGAAACTTGATCGTTTAGCGTTACAGCCCGACTCTCGTTTCCAACATCCAGGTTTTATTTCTCTGTTAATTTGGATGGATGACGTGTATAATTACAGTAGATATTTCACTCACTCAGTTACTGCAGTGTCAGCTAACCGGTGCACTCTGAATAAAGAGATGTTGATGTGACAGGACATTTTTAGGTGGAAATTATCTTCGAGCTGACTGGAGGAATTCCTGTTTGTTTTTTTTTAGTTGTCATGTGACGGCAGATATAAAAACACATAAAACAACAACAACAACAAAACTATGATTTTGTGCTAGTTTTTACTTTGATACATGAATATCTGACTGTACATGTTGCTTTTCATTTTTCAAGCGAAAAAACCCACCAAACATCCCTTTATTGGCTTTGATTTGATCTTAAGCGATGGCACAAGAACAGATGTTTATTGTAGATAACACCGTCATTGTTCGTAGCGAAGACGTAGGCCGATGTAACTTAAGAGAAGCTTAACAGCACCGTGCTGCGCATTGCCGTAAAAACTCGTGTTATGGATGGTTTTTTTGTAGCTGCACAAAATTTACAGTTTCTAGTCATTGCAGTTTGGATTTTACAACACTTATAAAAAAAAAAGGAGGATAAGTACAAGTTTTTCAAATGCTGTGGTGGCCCCAAAACGGGCTCCACACGACCAGGTAAACTAAAACACCAGGTTGAAAGGTTGAAACTACGAGGAACACAGAGACAAAAGTGCAGGAAGTAAGAACTAAGTTGACCGTTCCTCAGTTTCCTCCTTTTGAGTTGTCACAGTATCAAGAAACAGCAGTTCTCGGGAGCAGGGGCATGTTGTAATGACTCTGCAGTATGCTGGCGGGTGTTGGCACTTCCTGTTGTCAGTGTAAAGTATCTCAATCATGCCTGCAAAACAACCACTGACCTGGAAGTCAAATTTAAAATGTATTGTGGACACAAGCAGAAAAAAAAAAAAAAGCTTGGGGCCGAGGAAGAGGAAAGAGGGGAAATAGGCATGCAAAGAAAAAGAGAAATAAATCCACCTGGCTGAAGGTCACGGCAGCTGAAGAGCATATTCAGGAGAGCTGACTGTTAATGAAGAGACGAGCAGTCGGCAAGATGGAGGGAGAGAAAGAGGAGGCGTTCCGGGGGCAGCGTGGGAAAACTGAGGATGTGAAGGAACGAGAGAATCTGTGTCGCCCACAGAGACTAAATGAGCGAGACATGAAGTGACAGAAGGAGGAAGACGGGCAGAGAACACGCCGACGTCTCAATGAAATGAAAAATGACTGTCCCTTTCACCTTGTTAGCTAGTTGTCAGCGTTCAATCTCTAATATTGTGTCTTTCTTGGAATGAAACACCTTTTCATTATTAATCATTGGCCACAGATTCTTATTGGCTTTTTGATAGCTGACTGAAATGTGTGATTTAAAGGATCAATGGCCCTTAATTGGAAAGAAAATCATCAGTACAGAGAAAATAATTTCTAAGTTTAGTAGGTGGTGGTTCTCTTTGAAGTTTGGATCTGGTTCAAGTTTGGATTAATAACCACATACTTGAGCTTTGAGGTTAATATATTGACCAGTTCTTTTCTCTCTCTTTGCTCTTTTTGTAAGCAAAAAGCTATTCAGGTTAGCAGGTTTAGAGTTTTCAACGATTTGTTGTGTCGCAACAAACGGCCAGTTGACTGAAAAATAATCAACAAAACCAATTCTGAAGATGAATTAATCTTTTAAGACATTTTGCCCACAATTCACTGACTACAGCCTTTCAAATAATTAATTAAATCCCTCTCACTATGTTGACCAAAGTGCCGCATCGCCATCTGACTGCACTGAGCAAAAGATGTTTTTTTTTTTTAACTCTTTAAAAAGGGCAGTTTACCAAAATCAACGGTCGGTCTTCTTTGGTGAAACAATCACACTGAGTACAATCAAAGTCTGTCACTGTCACTTTTATGTATTTAAAAATTAAATTGAGCTCATCAACTTGGGACCTCCAGTCGTTCAAGAAAGAAACTAGAAAATAAGTGTTGAAGGAGGCAGCAGCTGGCTGTGGAGAGAAAAAAAAAGTAAGGAGAAAGTTATGGGAAAGATGTCAACAACTTTCCTTAATGAGCCAAAGTGATGAAATTCCAGGGAGAGAGAAAACATGAATAGAGGAGCTGGATATTGAAAGAGCGAGGTTGAGACAATAAGTGTCACGTAGATGCGGGTGGGGAGGGGAGGGGGGTATAAGACGGGAACACAAGACTGAAAGGATGCAAGAGAGAGGAAAGACTTTGAGATTTCCTCTTCCTAATGGGGAGCGTGCGTCTTTGTGTGTGACTGTAGACAGGAACCTAGAAAAAAAAAAAAAAGATAAATTCTTTCGTTACCTTTTTGGTTTCCTGACTTCGAGAGAACACGAGGAAACAAAGCACGTCACGTCTCACAACATTGTTAGTTCTTGCACTAAATTTTTTTTTGGATATTGATCTCTAAATATTCCTGAAGTGCAGGTGGATGTGTGTCCTTGAAAATATGGCTATTTCTGCAGCCAAAAAGGCGCCCTGATGATAGCTAATAGCTTCAATTTCAATAATACAGCCTAATAGATTTCGCTTTCTTGTCAGCAGTCATTTGGTAATAGTAGTCATTATGCTGTCAGCTTGCCGGCTTTTACCTCATGCTGCAAAGGGCCATTTGTTCCTCGCAGGCTGTACAGGTAGGCTATAGAAAGTGGGTGACCGCATGTTGATGTTGACGGCCAGGAATCGCTGATTGGACCCTGACACATCCAAGAATTGGATTTTGATAGATTTTTCTATATTGATTTTTGTTTTCCATTCCATCTCCGCTCTCAGTTGTACACTTCTTTTCCAAGTTAATGGGTTTTTTCGAGGTTTTGGCAAACTTACATGACGGTTCAATCCGTGAGCTCAAAACGTGATCCCTCATATGAAATATTCCCTTAGTGTGTAATCAAATGTCTGAAACTGGGTTAGAAGCCATAAACGACGAGTTTGTTTTGTTTATATACATAATTGATTTCAGTGCTGAGAGATTTTTTTTGTTTTTTTGCTGCAGCTCTTTAGTCTCATAATATAATCAAATGAAATGTGAAGTAAAGTGGGGGATATCGAGCCGCAGAACTTTCTGAAACTGACATCATGCGCTGTTGCTGTTTGTTTGCACCAAACCTTATGACACAATATTGTGATTATATTGTTTGGGGAGGTCTCTGATGAAGTCAGCCGGGGTGAGCGGCACACGTCCGGCATTGATTCAATAAGTTTGTTTTCAATAAAACCGGTAAGAAATACATTCAAGATCAAATCCTCCATTAAATAACACTTTGACTGCACATCCTGGGTGAATCTTGGCTTTGTTGGTCCCATTGGTGTTTTATTGGTTAGATATCATATTTCTTGTTGCTGTAGTTTCAAGGTCAAGGATGAACTTTCAGTCTGTCTTTTTAGGGCAAAAAGTCCTTACAAAGTGATGAAAGAAATTGATCTTTAAACGCCTACAATCCCATAAGAAACTCCATCTGCTAAAAAAAAGTTTGTGTTGTGTTGAAGTTCAGTACCAAATATTGTACATTTGAACTGGACCCATCTAACTCCCAAAAGGCCACTCCAGCAATGTACTGCACTTCTAATGATTACCCTGTTCATCAACATAGTTTAGCATGCTAACATTTATTAATTAGCATTAGTTTTGTCAGTGTCGTCATAAATTGTCATTGGAAAAGTTGAAATAGGCCAGAAGGTGGTACTCGATGAAAAATTAAGGACTCACTGAAGTTATTAAAAATGTAACGTTACTGTTCCATGAATGCGTGTTTCACATTTTTACTACACATGGATTTCAATTCAAAATTAAAAAGCTTGTCCAAATATGGTCACTTCCTGCTCCAAACCGCTCCCAACTAGCAAAGATGGCGCCGGCCAAAATCCGAACTCGAGGCTTCATAACGGCCGTTCACAAACCGACGGGTGTCGTCGCTGCTGGTTGCTGCTTGATCAGGACCAAAGACACGGATGGACGTTCTGACGATCCCGCCTTTTTGTCCCTCGTATAAATCCTGTTCATTAAATTTGTATCACTCTCCATAATGCGTCTCGATACAAGGAGTGACAAGCTAATATGTGTTTACACTTTGTTTGCATGCGCAGGTACAATACAATTACTTAGGTACTAGAGACGCAAAGATTACAGGCTTATGCTGTGAGGGTACAGTAAGGTGTTTCGGGTTGTTGGTTGTTGAGCTTTACATAGTGTATTAATCAGTCGTTCTGACAAAGAGTGTGCGTGTGCGTATTTGTGTGCGTTGCAATATGTCGTCAACAGATTGGTCTTTTTTTTACTCGCAGGAGAAATGAAGCCTCAAGTACATTCAGGTCAGATGTAATTGCTGAAGAGTCCATATGCACCGCTGACAGATGTTTATCTCATAAACATCTTCAGTTTTTTTTTTCCCACCGCCGCTGTCTCCTCTTATACTGTACATGTCGATGGAAGCACAGCGAGCCTTCCCCTGAGCGTGTCTCTTCAACTGTGGACGGTTTTGCGCTCGGAGAATATTAATAGAGTTTCAGCAGAGATACAGATCTCATACGCTCTGCCAGCAGTGCATCAAATTGACAATCAATAAGTTCAAGTTGCACATCACTCCAAGCCGGGCCATATCAAGGAAAAGGAAATAAGATCCTAAAAGCATGTTACCTTCTGAGGCTTTAAAACCCTCATTTCATCTTGGAAAACTTCCCGTACGGGATTCTTTAGTGAGGATGTTTATTTCGAGCAGTGGTGGGAGGCAACTCGGCGGAGAAGCTCTGATGAAGGCCTAAACTGAGAAGAAGCTGTCGGTGGTTCAGGATACACAGCTCAGTTCCTTCGTGGGCACAGTCCTGTTAACAAATGTCATCCTCGCTAAGTTTCGGGGATTTTCTCTGCTTTCACAGCACGAATTTGAATGTTGTCATTCGCTTCCCTGATGCTCTGCAGCTGTGAGACGAGCCAGGTCGGCATGTTCAGCATAGTCGTCCTTCAATAATGCAACACACCGCTCTTCCTCTTTAAATGCGATTTACTTTTATAATATCAACCACATTGCTAATTTAGTTTTCAACACAAACAAATTGCGTCATATGAATAATACAAAGAAAAACAGTTCCGTTTTGGGTTCATTTTATTTGATCTGGTCTTATCTGCTCTTTGCTTTTTCTGCCAGCAACAAGCAAGATGTTTGGTTCAAATTAAGCAACCAGCAGTAGTGGGAAGGTTACTTTTGAAAAGTAAGAGTATAGGCTACTAGTTAAAAATGTAATGTAACTATTTTAACGACTTAATCAAAGTAATATAACTCATTAAATCAACGTTTGATAGTAAAGTAACTACCTAACCTAAAAAAATAAAAAAATAAATAAAAAAATTCCCCTCGGGGATTAATAAAGTAACTACCTAACCTAACCTAATCAGTGTGAAGTTCAGTTACACTCACTGAATGTAAAGTTCTTCAGTATAACTTGATTTAAGATTTGAAATGTTTTCATTTTAAAGCACAACCACCAAAACACATAAAACGTATGTAAATCACACCTGACTGCAGTAAAACCAAAAAGTCTCCATAACCTGAAAGTCTACCCTGAGGTCGACTCCATGCTGAGTGATGGTAGAACGATCAACAGGGTTGTTGGGGTTGCCACTGGTCAAATGTTTTTGACTCCGCTTCCCGAATGAGTCTTGGTCAGGTGCGTTGGCGTGGTTGCTTAGAGCGGTGCAATTGATTTGATTGGCTGATGAAGTGAAGTGAACCAATCAGAAACAGGGCTGAAAGTTTGAGCGCCTACTGTCAAACAAAAGGAGACAGAAGGGATTCCTGCACAGTGAAAAAACTTTTTTTTTTTCTCACTGTTGCAGTTTACATTTCTTATATTATTTTGTAATTTAATTATATGTAACTAGTTACTCCCCCACACTGGCAACCAGCTCCAAGTACAGAAATAGTACATTTAATGTTAAACTTAAAAAATCATTTTCTTGTTAAGTGACCTTTCAGCAACAACTAAGGGTCACAACCAGGCTTCAGCCTTCTTTGGAGTGCTGCCCATAAGAAGCACCAGTGTCAATATTTAGATTTTGATTGGTTTCAGCCTCGTTCACCAGATCGGATCCGCTCTGGAGCCAGATGTGGGCCTCGGGGCTGTTTCATGCCCGGAGTCACTGCAGAATATGTTGTACAACTAAGATACAAGCACCACTCAACATTTGATAGGATATGATGTGCTTCCCTCCTACTTATGTGCGAAACCAAAATGTGCGGGAAGAGCTCAAAGGGTGCACGGAGCATTACATCAGATAATGTTGGCGAAACTCTGGGGAAACTCTGCCCGCAGCTATTTTCATATTGATGTGATGCACTATAAAATTTCAGGCATGTTAAACCTGGACAGCCCGCACTTTGTCCAAAATATGACACGCTTCATTTGGAGGAAACGCAGAAGAACCGCGGGTTTGCTTTTTCAAACGAATTTTGTTAACTCTTAGCATTCAGAATAAAGTGGTGTCGGCAGGCAGGTACGATGGAGGTTCTGATGCTGATCAAGCAGCAGAGTTTCTGCTCTGTCCTTGCGCAAGGGAAGGATTTAAAGAGTTTAAAGCAATGTCAGATCAGGTTTGTGTGTCCCCTGTCATAGAGCTCAGTAGATTTAAGGTGACAAAGAGAGATACCCGCTACAAGGTCCGTTTATTGTGAGCTATGGACTTCCATTGCAATGCTCAACCAGCTTTTGGCACATTTGACTGTGTTGGGTGATAAACTGAAGTATTTTCTGTTTCTTTGTATTTTAGAGATCAGACGGTGGAAATCCAACCATGAGTTAGTGTATCTGGTTGTCCAGAAATTAGCGAACTTTTGTTTCATATGCAACTCTTGTTCAGCGGTCTGCTCTCAACAGGAAAAAACAAACCAACGGGTGACGTCACTACTGGTTGCTGCTTGGTTTCAGCAGATTTGCATTTTTGATGCAGCAATAAGGAAGATGGGACTCATCCAACCTCCCTGCTTCCTTATCACAACATGCAAAGCCTAAGGCCGAATGCTCATTAGCTAGACAATGATCAAGCTGCATCTGTGCCGATCTATAATCTTGTACCACTGAAATTGACCGGTTGCAGCTCCAGTCAACCTTCAGTTGATTTAAAAGAGTAACTGTAAACCCTATGATAATTATCCAATCAGCCAATCATGTGGCAGCAGTGTAGTACATGCAGATTCAGGTCAAGAGCTTCAGGTAACGTTGACATCAAACATCAAACATCAAACTGGGTAAAAAGAATATCATAATTGTTGGTGGCAGACAGACAGGCTGGATCGAGTATTTCTGAAATGGCTCGAGAGTTTTGCTCAGAATGATGAGAAAAACAAAAACCGTTTGGAGCCTACTGAAAGGCCACAGTTACTCAGATAACCCTCTCTTTGCAACTGTGATGAGCAGAAAAGCATCTCAGAATGCACAACACGTCCCGGCTTCGAGGCAGATGGGCTGCAACAGCAGAGGACCACGTCATGTTCCGCTCCTGTCAGCCAAGAACACAAATCTGAGGCTGCGGTAGGCAAACTGGACAGTCGAAGGCTGGAAAATCGTACTTCGGTCTTATCTCGGTTTCTGTTGAGGGACACAGATGGTAGGCTCCGAGTTTGAGCCCCTTAATACCAATCAATCGTCTTTAAAATGCCATATAGCCTGTGAGAATAAGTTGCTGACTCTGTGCATCCCTTTATGGCCGCAATTTACCCAACTTCTAATGGTTCCTTGCAGCCCAATTATGTAACAATGCAAAGATCTCAATCTGTTTTCCTATTGATGAATTCAGGGGGCTTCGATTGCCTCTCCAGATCTGAATCCAGTTAAACACATTTGAGTTATAGTAGAACCAGAAATTAGCAGCCTGGACCAGGATGTTACAGGCATGTTTCCAACTTCTGGTGAAACCCACGACACCAAACTGAGACTGCTTTGAGAGCAAACTGAGGTCCTACTTAAGCAATGTTACATGAGATGATGCTTGCGCCACATCTGACCGCATCACTGTCGTGCCAATAATGACGTTAAAGAACACCCTCGAGTGTAATACTGCGATTATACAACAAGTTACCAACTAAATATAATATGTAATCAAAATGTATTCATATTGTGGGGAAATTCCCTCTTTTAAAATATAAAACTTTTTGTTAGTGCGATCTAGGTTTCCATGGCAATACGTAGTATGATGAACATCTAGAAAACAATGAGTCACATCAGCAGACTCTTACTGTATGTAATGTATACAATGTTTACTACTCCAGGAAGTAGGCCGACCCTTAGCAACGACCCTAGCAACAGAGACGACTTCTGGTCCGTTTTATCGCTTTCTTGAGATCGTTTCTCAAACTGAATAAATAACGCACATAGAAACACAAAACTGCTCAGCTAGCTCAATCTTGGTATTACTAAAATATCTGCTGAAAAAAGACATCAATGGACTCATGTATTTTTAAGATTTTAGTAGCGTGTAATGTGTTGAAACCAAACCGATCAAGTTAGCCGCTGTAGGATTTTAAGTGTGCGACTACCGGCGTCACTGTACGGGTGATTGGAGCGACAAAAAAGGACCGATAACAAGTAAAACAACATTATATTGCATATTATATGAAATTCAATTCTAACTATATGTTGCCATGGAGATGGTGGAGTGAATGTTGAATTCTTATTTTGTGGTTTTGGGTTTGCCGTCATCAGCACTGACGGAAAAAAAAAAAAATACTTTGCTGTCTCCTTGGTTACCCCAAAAGTTGGCATAGCAACTAATAAACCCAGACCTGTGGTGGTTTTAGAGCATTTTCGGGTCGGGCTTTGACCTATCAGATTGCCGGATGTAAAATCCAGTTAAACAAATAGTTGTCAACCTTATAAGCAGTTCTGACCTTCAGCTTGAAAAATCTGTTTGACACTCTTATGTGAATAATATTGGTTTGTGTGGATTTGACAGAGTATGCATGAAGGCTTCTCTCATCTTATATCTGTATGAGCGTCTGCTAACGTGTGTGTGTGTGTGTGTGTGTGTGTGTGTGTGTGTGTGTGTGTGTGTGTGTGTGTGTGTGTGTGTGTGTGTGTGTGAGAGAGACACACACAGAGAGAGAGAATGAGTAAAAGGAAACCCTGTAGTAGTCAGCATGGATGACCTCAGTTGTTTTAGCAGGACAGGAGGTGATGTGGAGCATTAAACAAACTCACACCCTGACAGAATCACACGCCACAGCTGCTCAGTTAGTCTTGGCTGGTGTGAGGGGAGTGAAGGAGGTGAGGGGGGGGGGAGGGGGCTGAAGAGGGGGAGAGTTTTGGCTCAGCGGTGGCAGCTTTTAAATTGTGCCAGACTGTAGCTGTAACTTGACTGCACCATAGTCCTGTCAATCAAACAGACACACACCTAAAAACACGGCTTTTTGAAGTTTATTTTCTTGTTAATGACGGGATTATTTTCAGATGGACCGCCACAAAACTAATACGAAAGAGCGACTTTGGCTAACACTGAAATATATCGTGGAAAACATTTATTGACTCAGAATTTTATAGACCAGAGTCTATGGAGCCGAAGTCTTTTTGGAGCCGACCTCTAGTGGCACTCGGCGGTATTGCAGCTTAAGGCACACCCGCATCGGCCTCATTTTTCAGTCTATGACACAACTCTCTTCCTCCCTCTGTGTTTATCTGTGTCTCAACCACTTCCCCTTGTTTTGTTCCTCTGACTCTTTCCTGCTCACTCGTGATTAGGCTATACACGTAGAAAATGTCCATGGACACGCCACACACCAGTGGTTCCTAGCATTTCCTTTAAAGTCACAGTGAAACAGAAGTCATTTTCTTTAGCTGAGGACTTTGAGTCTGCTCAAAAAATTGGAGCACCATACCAAATGATGTGTGTACAGAGCAGTACTGTTGGCCTCCACCCACATAAATCTGTGTTGTTCAATCAACAGCAGGAGGACAGAGAACGGGAAAAATCAAACCCGTAACCATGCTCTTTTGGAAATATAAAAAACATATTTGCCAACTAATATCTAAACACACAAACCCCTGACCGGTGATATCACTGTGTTTGCTACTACTACCGCTGAAATGTCAAGTATGACGGCCGGGTTTCATCCACGTTTGACATTATAAAACCCTGAGCTCAAGATGGCTTATCAAAGATATTCCCACCTTTTACAGAAAGGGGACTCGAGATATAAAATTTCCTCTAATCCTTGAGAATTTTTTTTTTTTTTTAATTTTTTTTTTTATAAATAGTCCCATATTGTATAAATTCAGATTTTAGGGTCTAGGCTCTTTACAAATAACATGGAAGTGCCAAAATGCTCAGTCCACGTAGCAATGCAGCCCTTATTCAGCAATTTTGCAGTTTGGACGAACCGTTTGGATTTCTGTAAATTTGTGACATCACAAACTCATACGCTTATAAGTTTGCCCTCAGAACGGCCCATTGTCTAACTTTATATGCCTAAGAAAACCTAAGAAAAATTGTATTTGTACATCACTCAGAAAAGAATCAACCAATCAGAGGAGCGGGTCGTTGATTTCAACGCATCTTAAAACCACAGACACAGAACAGCCTGTTCTTATTAAAGCTCCAGAGAGACGCTGGAGAGAGAAGATGTAAAGCTATACTTAGAGGGTTTTTGGTACTTTAGACAACAACAAAATTATTCTCATGGATATCACTGTAAATATACCAATGAAAAAAAAATACTGGACCTTTAAGTAGAAACACAAGTAATATCGATATATTAGTTTTTCTACTTTCCTATCCTGTCAATTCTTAGATTTTTCTTGTGATCCTTTGGGGAAGTTCTGACCTCCATGTTTTTTTTTCAACCACCAGTATACATGTAGACTAGCAGCTCTATTAGTTATCAGCAAGTGACAAGGTCATTTTTTTACCCGTTATAACAGTTGAAGAATGTCAGTAATAACACCATTTCTTTCATGGCAACAACAATCGATGTCCATACTGTCGACCACAAACACAAATTCCCGTTGTACTCTTCGTTAACAACACTGACCACAGATTCACAGCTCCAGTCTGAAGTAGGAAGTTGTTAAAATCTTAATCAGGTTTCGCTTTGACACCAACCACAACCTGCCAGCATAAAAACAGCACACCAGCCAAGTGGAGGTTTGCAGTGTGGTTCCAGCATAGCCAGCTCTTTCTCATGCTATTTTTAAGCCGCCCTCTGTATCATTATGATGCACAGCTCAAAGACGATTTCACCCTGAAAGACATTCATGCTCTTAGGTTTCATAAAACTGTTATGATCAAGAATACAGGGATTTACTCGTACCCTCTTACCTTCAATCGGCCTCGTGTACTTTAATTATTGAGTCTCTGCACTTCGCAGAATTACTTTTCAGAGTATGCCAGAACTGAGATGGGCAGGTTGCTTAATAACAGTCTTTTCAAGAGCAACTCCAATTGTAGAAGAGTTCAACCAGTAAAACGAGTATTTTCCATCGCTTAAAACATATCACAGAATCCCCCTGCGTTGTCATCTGGTCTATAGAGGCTTCTGTCGGTGGAGAAATTGGTATCTTTCCTTCTTCTGTGATGGATTTTGCTCTCTCTGTGGTTGTTGATTGCCGCTACAAGAGGAAAGTGCTAGCTTGCTCTTTGCTTTGAAGGAGCTGACACCGAGAAGTGATGTTGACTGCCGATGTTCAAGATACGCTAAAAATAAATACAAAAAATCCTGCCTTTAGATTTTATGATCTGGTTCACAGTTTGTTTTTGTTTTTTTTGGTGTTTTTTCTTTTTGCCATTTATCCACATGAAGAAACAACGAAATCGATCCAGAAGTGCAATAAAACATCTTCAGATGTTTTTCTTTTCACTCCCATGCTGTTAAACTGCTTTTGGATAGATTTTTGTCTTTAAGATAGACGTAAAGAATTTTTACAGCAAGAAGCCAGATGTCACAGAGAAGAACTGAGTGCGTATGGCACGTCTTTAAGCCTTTAAATAAGCCCCGAGCCTTTTTAAATCTCCACAGCTCTTCATTGTGAGCGAGTGGATCGGCTTGATATTTGTTCGCTGTGGCTGTGTGACCTTGGAGTTCAGTTTGGAAGTTTTCCAATTTGTTCAAAGTCTCATGTTTTATTTTGTGTGTGTGTGTGTGTGTGTGTGTGTGTGTGTGTGTGTGTGTTTGCTTGTCAGCTGCTTAGTGTGTCTTAAGATAATGCTGTTTGACACTTTAAGCTGATGTTATGCGCCACCCCCACAAGCCATCATATCGTGTTACATAATTTATTAAAGATGACTAACAATACTATTGCAATTATTGAGTCCACCTGCACTTTGCTGCACTACAACCATCGGTTTAGCTGAAATCAAACTCCCACAGATGCAAAGAGACATCCAACTCAATTCTTGGTATTAGCATTTGCATTCCATACAAAGCAAATACAAGAACTCAACTCAATAACTTATGTGACCCATTATCCTGAAAGCACTCTTTTTATTTGCTTCATATTTTGATAATTAGTTTTTTAAGTGAGGCATCTGAAGAGAGTCAGATAGTCCATTGTTGGAAACACTTCCTTCTAATTATTTCTTTTGAAAGAAGGTAAATAAAGAGAAAATGGACACGGATGCTCACCACACACACATCAACTTCCTCTTCTCTGTGTGTTGTGTTGGAGAAGCAGAGTGACGTATTGTGGAGATGAAAGACAGAGAGATGAGAGACTGTAGCAGCAGGAGACGATACGGTTTACGAATGGGACGGGAGAGACGAAGAGGAGGATGATGATGATGGAAGATGTGAGCGGACAGGTGATGGGAGAGGAGAAAGTAAGAGACTCAGAAATGATGGAACGACGACACAAAAGCGTGAGAGATGATGAAAATGATGAGGCAACGTGTGACAGAAGATGGTAAAATGTAAAGTAAGCGAAGGAGCAGAGAAGATTAAACGCCATGAGAGGGTGAAGATGTTAAATAGATGCTGTATGAGAGAAATGAAAGAATGAGAACTATGAGAGGAGCAGAAACTCCACGAGAAGCAAGAGGATACAAAAAGGAAAATGAGTGAGAATCTAAACATTTTAAAATGAGCTGAAGATGCGCGATTAGATATTAAACATGGGTGCCCAGAGATGCCCAAATTCTTTCCTATGAAGAACCAAAAATGAATCTGGATGGAAGACCAAGGGCCTAAAATACATGTTTGTTATGTAATATTACATATTACATTAATGTAATATATTTGACAGAAATGTAACATCCTGAATCTAAAAAAAGTTTTCGAATAATTTCAAACACTAGTCTTTAATCTGCATCATAGTCATTTTAATATTTTGCAGGAATTATTGTCATAAACCAGTGTAAACTTTCTTGTCAGTGTGTCACTGCCTCGATCTCTCATCTCAGTGACGTAGACCGATAGCTGTAACCTGACTGCACCACAGGCCTGTCAATCAAACAGACACGCCCCCAAAAACACATCTTTTTGAAGCTTATTTTCAAATTAATGACAGATGATTTTCAGATGGACCTCCAGAAAACTAATAAGAAGGAGTGACTTTATCTAACAATACTGAAAAAACTCCTGTATTTACTTAGAATTATATAGGAATAGTTGAATGGGAGTCTCTGGAGGCTTTTTGGAGCCGACCTCTTGTGGCACCCGGTGGTATTGCAGCTTAAGTCACTTCTGCATCGGTCTAATTTTTCAGACGTGGAAGCTACGAACACTTTTAAAAACAGTCTGAGAGAGATGGAGTGAAGAATGAAGGCGATGTAAAAGGGAATAGGAACATACAGTACATTATAATGAGGGAAACATAAGCGAACAAAGAATTGTAAAAGGCTAAGAAGCTCCAATGATGATGTGTGAGGAGATAAGATCATATTAGAATATGCAAAATGCATTGCAGAACAAAAAAAAAGTCAAACAAAACTTGAGGATGTGTGAGTGAGATGACAAATAAGAAACGAGGTAATGTGAAGTAATGGACCATGTATATCCAGAGTCCAGTGAGCAGGTGTTTTTCACGGCCCTCCCGGATATTATGGAGTGTGTTGTACCGGAGTACACCTCGCAGCTGAGGACTATTGATTCTGGTGCTTAAGTCTGGCAGCAGGTCCTCGCACACAGTGTTTGACGAGAGTCGGTTTGCTCAGACACACTTATCTCTCAGCTGCTGCTCGCCGAATGCAAACATGCCTCATTGTTCTCCGGCTTTCTGCAGCGTGCCGCCAACCAAGTGTGTAAATGGATGTTTTACATAATTATACTTTTCATCTGGGCTGGGAGGAGGCTGAAACCATGGAGTGAGAGATGTATTTTTGGAAAATGAAATTGACGCACCGTGTTCCCTGTACAGTAAATGTGACATCATGTGTGGGCCTGGGAGGTGAGAAGGCACATATGTGACTGTTGTACACTGACACACACACACACACACACACACACACACACACACACACACACACACACACACACACACACACACACACACACACACACACACACACACACACACACACACACAAACAAACAAACAGGCCTCCCTTCTCTTGAGACCCTTCCTGTGTTGCGTGTGTGTGTGGACTGAGAGGAGATGTTGCCAGATGTGGTTGCAAATGAACAGCTGTTACTCGGCTCTACAGCTGCCTATCTTGTTGCTGCGACACCCTCGTCGTTGCCTTGGTGACCAGAACTCCGTGCAACATACGCTTTACATTCGGGGGAAATCCTCGGGGGCTCACGTCCCGTGTCCTAATGTCTGTCCTCGTACCTCGGGGGAGTCGGTTTGATTGACGCCGTCGGAATTTCAGATGCTGGTCATGTAGAGTGGTTTTGTGTGTTTGCGCGTGTGTATGTGGCAGTGTGTAAACTTGCCGGCGATGTAATTAAGTTCGTGTTCTGACAGTGAAAGTGTGAAATTGGAAGCATTATAAATGGATGGAGAGGCGGCAGCATCACGATGGAGAACGAGGAAGAAGCGAAATAATGAATACTCTGGCAGGGATGCAGACTTACTGGCTGACTGAGTGAATGACCGGCTGATGAACTGGCAGACAGGCAAACAGCTAGACTGAGCAATACGCCGTCCTTTTTTTACAATAACCTGCTTTTCTGCATTAATTTGGTTATTTAATGTGATCTTGTCCTAATCAGCCACAAGCTGCAGCTGCTCCAGCGTTGCCATATTCTCAGGGAGTCTGGTGGGAAGTGTTTGCCTTCAGGTCATTCCACAGTATCTCTGTTGGGTCTGAGCTACTGGAAAAGGTGAATTCCCTCTGTTTGAAGTCATTTAGTAATAGATTTACTTTGATAATTAGGGTCATTGTCCTGGTTCTGTTGATCTTCAGCTGGCAGCCAGCCACCCCGATGTTATTCTGTGAGATAAATGTGAGAATCCATGAAGGCAAGTCATCCAGATCCAGAGACATCAAAGGCCCGAGATCATGATGCTCCCTCCACCGTGCTTCGCTTATGTACGGCATAATGCAGTGCCCTTTCTACTCCATCCATAATATTGCATATTCTCCCCTAATATTCCCTCAACCATGCTCCATTTGACGGTACACCACGATCAGCATATGTTCTTATGTTCACGTGTTCATCAGCTCCAATGATTCCTTTAAACCTTCAGCTGTTCCTCAGGGGATTGTTTTTTCATCTAAGCTGCACACATTACTAGATCATCTTTATTTATCTACAGTTTTCCTCATCGTGGATTGATAATGGATGAATTCATGAATTCTTTTAGATTCCTTTGACCTTTTCCATGTTTTGTGCAAATCATCAGTTTTTGATTGTCCACTGAGATCTGCTTTTTCCCCGAGGCATGGCTCACCTGAACAGATGGATTTTATTAATAGGGAACTCAAAATGTTTTAGTGTTTGATGGAAGTGAAAGTCTAAGTCTAACCCACACCTCCAATCTTGTGTCATTGATTAGGCTTGAGGTTTGCAAACTCCTTACTCTAATTAGTTTCCTTTCATGTAATGAGCCTGTGGGTTCTCATGCTGTACTTTTCCCGACCCTTCCCGTTTGAATGATGTAATCAGTATGGGCAAGAATAATACAATAATTTGCATGTTATTAGTAAAAATAGATTGTTTGTTTTTATAATTGTGACTTAGATGATCTGATAAATAGATGCAAATAGTCCCAGGGGGTTCACTTACTTTTTTTATATGTACGTAGTGTCATCCAGAGAGACAGAGAAAACAGAAGAGCAGCGCAAAAGAAACAAAGCCAGACTGAGACAGAGTGAACGGTGTGTCTGTCTGGTTTTAGGACATGCAGCTGCCCACAAGATCAACATAATAATGTTACTGAATCATGTCCCGTCTCCCAACTTGCATCAAAAAACACACTAGCAAACAAAACCTTCACATTTGTGCACGAGCTTAAAAAATTCTATGATGCACCCGGTAGCAAAAATGTTTGCACATACACGAACCCACAAACACTCTACAGGCAGATTGGATGCGTATTGTTGTGATGCATTCCTCTACACGGTGTGTGTGTGTGTGTGTGTGTGTGTGTGTGTGTGTGTGTGTGTGTGTGTGTGTGTGTGTGTGTGTGTGTGTGTGTGTGTGTGTGTGTGTGTGTGTGTGTGTGTGTGTGTACCGAACAAAATATATGCAGGCAGGAGAGGTTTGAATAGATGTCAGATATTTTATTTATTTTTGCTTTGGTCAGAAAATTGTCAGAAATGGCGGTCGCAAGTTCTCTTTGTCTAAAACCCATATTTAATTTACAATGACATAAAACTCAAAGTGGCAATTCATTTTCACCTTTGGAAGCTGAAAATATTTTTTTTATCTGATAGTTTTGGATTAATATCATGTTGGTCGACAGATTACTTAACTGACCTGTAATTTCAGGAATGAAGCAAATGCTATGTCAAGCTTTCCTAATGTGTGAGTTTTAAGTTTTTCTTGAGGGTTCTATAAATATATAATAAGCTACTCTTCAACAGCTAATGAAGACGTTGTAATGTCAAATCCTGCTGAACACCTCTGACAGTGGAGTAGTTCACATCACAGTGTGAAACAGGTTGTAGTCTTGGCTACGGAGGACTCGAGTTGCACCTGTGGTGAAAGCCCCAAAGCAGACAAACAGTCAACTCCAGATTAGATCTTGACTTTGTGGGACTCTAAACCACAGACAACCAGGAGGGATTAATAAGATGATTTCCCAGGACTGCTCCTGAAGGTGCAGTATTAAGTGAAATTGGATTCCAATCCTTTTCCTGGCTCTATCTGTGGACGTTAAAACACAAGCTCACAACTTCAGGAAAAAATTGCAAGAAAGACGCACCCGATGCAGCGTGGAGTTCTCAGTTTTTCACCAGAATGGGTTTACGTGCAGCTCCACATGCAGTCCAGACACAAACTGACGTCTCCGGAAGTTCTCATCGTTTGTCTCGAATCACAAATGAACACAGGTTGAAAAAAGGTATAAAAACATGTAAATCTGACAATTAAATTGACCAATTTATTTCTTAGATTAGTCATTAATCAATTCATCGTGATTAATTTAAACATTATCTGGTTAAAATCTCTTAGTTTGAGGATTTGCTTCTTTATGTTGTTTTCAAGTCAATATTTTCCAACATATACTAACATGATACAATATAGAATATTATATAATATATAATAACGACATAATATAAATTAACATATAGAAGAACGTAAATCTGACACTGAAATTGAATCGTGAATGGAGGTATGACACCACACCGTCTTCCTCAGACCTGTTGATTAACTGATAATTGACTGATAGAAAATTTGTCATTAATTAACAATTAATCGTGATTTATTTTGCAAATATGACCAAACATTCACCGGTTTAAATCTCTTCGGTTTGAGGATTTACTTTGTTTCATACTTTGTGAACTTGTGATTGGTTCTTTTTTCTCTGAAGGTGAAGTTGAACCTGTTGACCCTCGTCATTGTCCTGAATTATAGTCTCCACGATGCGTCTTTGCGTTAAACTCGTTCAGTTCTGGTGACTGTTTACAGTCCTCCGTGGAAAAAAACACACCAACCATAAAACAATAGGCGTGTTATTTCATATTGTTTTATAGCCTGTGAGATGTAAATTTAAAAGGAGAGTCAGGCCGTCTCATTTAATGTTTCTCTGCCACCGACATTGTGTCTCTTGGATGCAGCTGGTGCTCGCAGAAAAAAGCCTCCAGGAAGCGTTTGTGGCGTAAAGCATTTCTGCAGAAAAAAGATAAGGTCAAATTAGATTTATTTGTCCGCACGGACAAATGCATGGTTTTATCTCGGGTGCATAAGTGTGTGTGTGTGTGTGTGTGTGTGTGTGTGTGTGTGTGTGTGTGTGTGTGTGGGATACCGTATATTGTGGATCTCCGGACTTGTTGTCCAGTTTTCAGGGAGAATCCTTGACTTTTATGAAGTGCCCACTTGTATATCACCTTTACGACAGCAGAGGTGACTGTATCGGGATGATTGTCCAATCGTACGGTCGTTATTTTTATGGAGGTAAAGGTTGCAGAGGACGGGACGGGGGGGACACATCCTTCACCGCGAGTGTGTCTGAGACGGAAAAAGAAACGGAGACGGTGTGTGCGTGTGTGTGTGTTTCTCAGCCCAAGGACCTCCTGTTCTGTAATTAGTTTTTCCTCTGGTATGTTTTCCATCCGTGCCTCCCTGTTCCCTCCATCCATCCATCCATCCATCCATCCATCCATCCATCCATCCATCCATCCATCCCTCCATCCATCCATGCAACAGATTGCAACGGTGATTCTGGAAATCCAGAGGATCAGGCCCCACACACACACACACACACACACACACACACACACACACACACACACACACACACACACACACACACACACACACACACACACACACACACACACACACACACACACACACACACACACACACACACAACCATATGAATGTAATCAAGTCTGCAGTAGCACATGCCAGGAGTGTGGTGAGCCAGGGACAAGAGAAAGAGAAAATTTAGGTGCCTTTGTGTGTGTGTGTGTGTGTGTGTGTGTGTGTGTGTGTGTGTGTGTGTGTGTGTGTGTGTGTGTGTGTGTGTGTGTGTGTGTGTGTGATCCCTCAGTAGGGCGCAATAGCAGCAAGCTATCTAATTTTCAGGACTTATAGTCACAAAGCCAGCTTGATTTCACCATCCGGCAAATCTGTGTGTGTGTGTGTGTGTGTGTGTGTGTGTGTGTGTGTGTGTGTGTGTGTGTGTGTGTGTGTGTGTGTGTGTGTGTGTGTGTGTGTGTGTGTGACTTATTGACACAGAGTGAAGATAAGCCTGTAGGCACAGATTGGCTGTGATTCCACACTGATTTCACTATGTACCTGTGTGTGTCTGTCTGTGTGCGTGTGTGTGTGTGTGTGTGTGTGTGTGTGTGTGTGTGTGTGTGTGTGTGTGTGTGTGTGTGTGTGTGTGTGTGTGTGTGTGTGTGTGTGTGTGTGTGTGTGTGTGTGTGTGTGTGTCTGTACGTGTATTTTGTGTGAATGTGTGTGTGAATATGTGTGTGTGTGTGTCTGTAAGTGTATTTTATGTGAATATGTGTGTGTGTGTGTGTGTGTGTGTGTGTGTGTGTGTGTGTGTGTGTGTGTGTGTAAGTGTATTTTATGTGAATATGTGTGTGTGTGTGTGTCCCCAGAGTTTGTTTCACATTACACATGGCTGCCTCACCGCGCTCTGGACCCCCAGATGCCCCCCTCCCTCCGCGCTCTCGGTGAGATGTTTGTTTGGATGTCTGATTTTTGTCTAAAGCCGTTTGTTGTAACTATGCCGACACACGGGAGACGGTTGATAACTATCATTGATCAGAAGGACACTCTGCTCGATTTCTTCCTTTTTGTGACTATTTTTGTCTCATCTGTGTATTTGCGTCCACTGTTAGTTTCTGTAAGCCTTCTTCGTTAAAAGCTCCTCATGAGTAACATCGCTGCCTCTCCTCCGCCAGTCTCTCCCGTCACACTTAAAATTCAAAATTTGTGCCTTCTGATTTCTCAAGGGGATTGATTGTATTAAATTTTATCCTTTTCAATCAGCGTTGTTACGGAAACAATGAATTGGATAAGGCCCACACCTAGCAGAGTGCAGAGTTTTTGTTTTTTTAAGCAGGCGCTCCAAAGGCAACGGTGACAGATTGAATAAATTCATGGGACCTGTGCAATTATCTGATATGAAAGATTAAAAAGTAGAAATATATTTGTGGCAGTTGATAAAAGTGAGAGTCGGGGCAGCGGAGGAGGATGTTGAACTGCAGAAATGATCTGAATGAAAGTCAAATGGAGCCCTTGTTAGTGAACTAGCCGGCTGATTGTCATCAGAGAGATGTTGCACTCCGATTTTTCCACTGCTAAATGCATTTCAATTCTACTTTCAAGGGTGCCCTCTGCATTTTAATGCAGACTATTATTGTTGTTACTCATCTAACTCTGTGCCTATTCATCTGCTTAACGCTCCTCCGGTCCGAGAAGGGTTCCTCATCACAGCCGGCCTCCGATAGAACGAGGCTCGGCGAGGAGAGCACTCCACGCCGAGGAGTGTCGGTGAGATGAGGAACGAGGAGGAGTTTCAGTTGGACCCTCACCTCGCCGTCCTTCCTGCTCTCATCCCTCTCGTCTTCTTATCCTTGGACACCGAAGGGGAATACAGATGACGAGGGGTGATGTGAAGTCTCATCACTCAATCATTCAGGCGTCTCGTGAATATTTTATAACCCAAAACAAGTCCTTCTCTCCTTTTTAATGCATAATTCCACCATAATTCCACCTTCTGCAGCCGCTCGGCTCTGACCACACCCTTCAAGTATCTGTCCCTCCATCCTCCTCGCACTCAGCGCCGCACGGCACATTATTCTTCCAGAGACAAGGTCCTTAGTTAAAGGTCTGTGCTGTAATTGTACCGAGGCGCCTGTCTGCTGAAAAACAGTCGCCCCGCTGGAAGCTTGTGCTCTGATTTATTCGACTGAGGATGTTTTATTCACCCTCGGAGTGATTGAAGGAGCCCTCGAGGGTCGCGAAGGATCGAGTGCTTATGACAGAGAAACTTAAGATTTACATTTGAGGCTGTAATTGGTTTGTTTGCATTATTAATGCACTCCAAAATTGATGCTTAAAACTAAACAGTCGAAGATGGGGACAAACAAGCTGTCATTGTGGAGAAAAATAAAAGCTCTTTTGTTAATAATATTAGTTTTAGAGCAGACGGTGGCGCCATTTGTTGATTTGGTTTCCAGTTTGATCAAAGTTACGTTACCGTTGCTTTTATTTAACAGTAACACAGGAGAGAGGCAGATTGGACTCGCTGGGGGGGAGACGGACAACACGCAGCAAAATGTCCACAGAGGGATTCAAATTGCATTTTTTTTTTTTTACTTTAATGGGTTTAGAAAAAGATTCATGGGACCGAGGGCGGTAGATTTAGTTTTTGATGAGAGCACATAGTTGTCAAGGCGATGAGGAACTCGCCCACCGCTGCACATAAATCCCGTCAAGAACAATTTACCAGTGGGCGGGAAGCCGGAGACGGATCTTGTTGATTCGTCTTCAACCTCGACGTATCCGTGTTTCGTCCTCGCCGTGAAACTCGTTCCGTTGTTCCAGCGACTCCGCGTGTTTCTGAGACGCTCGCTGTTTTCTTTTCAACTGTTTGAGCAGCCAGTACCAGCACTACTTTTTACTTGAAAACGGTATTTTTTTCATCACATTATGAAGCTGGTGAATGATTCAGAGACTCCAGCTGACATCCTGAACCCAACTACTGTTAGGTTTTTATCACTTTCAAGCTCCACTCTCCCAGCAGCCTCTACTGCGCTCATATTCCTCTTCTCCAAATAAGATGCAGAGCAGTTTTTCTAAGGTCAGATGTTGTTAATTGGAGTTCTGAAAACCCTTTTTACTTCCTTTTCATCATATCTTATCCTCGCTGTGCTTCGGTTTATCGGCGTGTCAGACGGCAGGAGGGAGCAGAGTGTCCTTGGTGCTCAGGTGACGACATGACGTCACTGATATCCAACGCTTCTGGCATATTGATGCCAATGCAAATCAAAGGTCCGCCGTCTGGGTGTACTCTGCACACACACACACACACACACACACACACACACACACACACACACACACACACACACACACACACACACACACACACACACACACACACACACACACTCCTTCCACGTGAGTGTATGTGTGTGTGCGACTGAAGTGTATGCATGTCATGGTCCGCTGTCTGAGCACAAACTTGGGGCCGGGCTACAGCTGACCTTTTATGGCATTTGAACAAACTTGGGGCACACACACACACACACACACACACACACACACACACACGCACACACGCACGCACGCACGCACGCACGCACGCACACGCCGACGCTGACACATGGTCAGACGATGATCTGCATAAAATATGCCTACGCACGCACGCACGCACGCACGCACGCACGCACGCACGCACGCACACACACACACACACACACACACACACACACACACACACACACACACACACACAGCCATATACAAGTCTTCCATAACTCAGGCCCCCCTACCAGCCGCCTCAGTTGAACTTCCTGTGTGCGGTGCAAATGTCTGCTATTCTGAGGCTGTTTATACACAGCTGTGTGGCTCATTATAAATTTCTGAAGGAGCGATAAGCAGAATGGTTATGAGTATTTGTGTGTGTGTGTGTGTGTGTGTGTGTGTGTGTGTGTGTGTGTGTGTGTGTGTGTGTGTGTGTGTGTGTGTGTGTGTGTGTGTGTGTGTGTGTGTGTGTGTGTGTGTGTGTGTGTGTGTGTGTGTGTGGTCTGTGTGTGTGTGTGGGTCTGTGTGTGTATATCATTGAAGGGTCAACTGGACTAAATCAGATGGAGTTATGTGCCATCTTCTCTGCAGTCTAGCCTTGACACCCCGCTGTGTGTGTGTGTGTGTGTGTGTGTGTGTGTGTGCATGCGTGTCTGCCCGAAGTGATTCACCCGCTGTTTGACTCATCCTCCCACATTCTCACATATGCACAAAAACACACACACACACACACACACACACACACACACACACACACACACACACACACACACACACACACACACACACACACACACACACACACACACACACACACACACAAGTGTATGTGTGCATAATTATTAGGCAAGTGAGTATTTTGACCATAATCATAATTTTGGTGCATATTTTCCAACTCCTAGCAGTATGAATTTGAATACCTATTGGATTTAAGCATATCAGGTGATGTGTATTTAATTAATGAGGGGGTGTGTGGCCTAAGGAGATCAACACCTTACATCAAGGTGTGCATAATTATTGGGCACCTTCTTTTCTTCAGGCAAAATGGGCCAAAAAAGAGACTTAACTGAAAAGTCAAAAATCTGAAAAAGTCTTTCAGAGGGATGCAGCACTCTTGAAATTGCTGAGATATCGGGGCGTGATCACAGAGCCATCAAACGTTTTGTTGCAAATAGTCGCAAGAAATGTGTTGAGAAAAAAAGAAAAAAATTAACTGCCAAAGATTTGAGAAGAATCAAATGTGAAATCACCAGGAAGCCGTCATCCTCCAGCTGTCATATTCCAGAACTGCAACCTACCTGGAGCCCCCAGAAGTACGAGGTGTTCAGCGCTCGGAGACACGGCCGAGGTCAGGAAGGCTGAAACCCGACCACCACCGAACAAGACACACAAGTTGAAACGTCAAGACTGGGCCAAGAAATATCTGAAGACAGATTGTTCAAAGGTTTTCTGGACTGATGAGATGAGAGTGACTCTTGACGGACCGGATGGACGGACCCGTGGCCGGATGGGCCCGTGGCCGGATCAGTAACGGGCACGGAGCTCCACTCGACTCAGACGCCGGCAAGGTGGAGGTGGGGTACTGGTATGGGCCGGTATTATTAAAGATGAGCTAGTTGGACCTTTTCGGGTTGAACATGGACTCAAAATCAACTCCCAAACCTGCTGCCAGTTTTTAGAAGACACTTTCTTCAAGCAGTGGTCCAGGAAAAAGTCTTTCAAGAAGACCACGATGTTTATGCAGGACGATGCATTGAAGTCCTCCACTGCGTGGATAGCCAGTAAAAGCCTTAGACATGAAAGAATAATGACATGGCCTACTTCCTCACCTGAACCAAACCCTGTTGAGAACTTGTGGGCTCTTCTTAAACGGGAGATTTATGGCGAAGGAGAACAGGAACCTCTCTGAACAGGGTCTGGGAGGCTGTGGTTGCTGCTGCACAACAAGCTGATCAACAGATCAGAAATGTCAATGATTTGAAATGTCAGAAATGTTTATTTGTAAATTTTTAGTTGTTTGTTTATTATTCTCACTTTAACAGATGAACATAAACAAGTGAGATGGGAACATTTTTGTTTTTCATTTGGTTGCATAATAATTCAGCACGCTAATTGTTGCCCAATAAGTGTGCACACAGATATTCTCCTAAAAAAGCCAAAAGTGAGCTTTTACTTTCTTAAATATTCAGGTTTGAGGTTTCTTAACATTTTGGATTGACAGAGAGCACTTTAGTTGTTCAATAATAAAATTAATCCTCAAACATACAACTTGCCTAATAATTGTGCACACAGTGTAAAAACATACGTACTATACACAGACTGTTCACAACCTTGGCTCCGTGGGTTGTTAAAGAAAGAGAGCTGACATTATATAATCTCCAGAGCGGTCGGCTCTCCGCTTTTTTCCCCCAGTTACACAGATTCAGCAGCAGCGATGAGAAACATCTGCTGCGTTTGAGGTCACTTTGAAGGTCGCGCCCTTTTTAGAAATGCCTTCATTCTTTTATTGTTGTGTTTCACTTTTAACACCGTCTGCAGTCCATTCCTGCCCCATCTGATTAGATTCAACAGCAGTCTTTATAAACATTAATCTAAAATTCCTTTTCATATTTTCTGCTTTAAACTTGAATGGCTCTACCTGTTTTTCATACATACGTCTTCTCCTAACTTGTGCGCAGAGGGATTCGGTTTCACAAGCTGACTTTCTTTTTTTTTTTTTTTTTAATAATACTGTGCGTTTCCTGAATTCACTTCAAAGATGGTTTTGAAACTACA